>NC_079914.1:7582309-7813408 GCF_024868665.1 Triplophysa rosa
CGATTCATCGTCAACAATAGAGAAATATGGCATTCAGCTTTACAATGGCTGAAATACAGCCCCCATTTGCATTTCTGTTGACAAATTATCGGTAGTATGGAAATATGTCTCTGGAAAACACGGCAGAGTTTGTCTCCTGCTCTGCTTCAAATCATTTGTAAATTCAGACTGGATTACCTCCCTTTTCTGTGCCATAAAAAACCTGCAGATATCACGAGTGGTGAAAGGGTTGTCAAACTGGTTTCTAATCTATGACGGGGATTTAAATAAATCTTGAATCGCGTTTCATCCTCAACCCTTCCCCTGCCGCGTCTCTCCCCCTCTGCTTTTCAAGACGATCATTTCTTCAGGAGCTTTGGCTAAGTGAGATTCATTCCTGAATCATAAATAACTTGGAACAAGTTTCCGGAGGGCCCTGTAGCTGCGGCGCGGCGGTCGCGTGGGTCAGGCTTTTATTTCCTTCTGTCAGTTTGCGATCCTTTCTTTGTTTTAATAAGTGGCAAGCAGTCAGAGCAATATAATCAGAATATATATGATGTAACAGGGAATTGTAGACTACTTAAGTAGACTATTGACTTAAGCAATGTGACATATACTCCAACATGGATACCATACAAGTGTGTAATATTTACTTTTAATTTGGACAGCATGTTAGTCCAATCTAGTAAAAACATACCGTTTTTTTGGACATTGTACCATGGTAATATCGAGGGTATATGTGTACCAATAGAAATGCATTTGCGTTTTTTGTTACTGATACCATAGTATTGGCACAGTGCTTTATCATTTAGAGATATACTGTATAAATATGTGATGTAAGTTTAAAAGTCATGAAATAAAACAATTTTGGCTAACTGACACCTAAAGGTTCATAAAAAAGGTTTAAAACGTTTAGCAGATATTGGTATTTAACATTTGCAGTTATTCTTGCGTTTTCAGATTTTTGCCCTCTATGTCCTCTAGTATCAAAAATAAATAATGATTTATGTCTGTGACATGACTAAATTCTATTGAAGCATATTAAAAATGAGCCTGAATTTATGTGCATTTTCTGATTTTATGTCCCAATATCTTAGGATACACCGTTATCACTAATACACAGACACAAATAACCTAAAAACAACTTTGTGACTTGTTAAAATATGTGTTTATTTTCTTAAGATGATGCTATAATAGTATAGAAGTTTTCTTTTGGTTTTCTGTTTTGCCCACAAATCTGTTTAGAGATTAAACTTTGTACACATCAAAATTTCATTACAAAACCTCTGCACAAATCTAAGGTATTAGAAATACTGTATAGAGTGGACATAAACCCATTCAACTTCAGCTGGACGACATGCTGTTTATTTGAATTAGTTGGATATGCTTTTTCGGTGACAGGGCTTGCTGTGTCTTGTGGTCTCCTGAGGGAGGATTATAAATAAATTTCCTTTTACAAACTAGTGTAAACTTGCTAATACGCATCCCAACAGAATTGTCAACTTTGGGCTCTATGCTCTTAAAGGGATAGTACATCAAAAAATGAATATTCTGCTATCACTTAATGTCCCGTTTTTCTTCCAAATTACCAATGAGTGCTTTTACATGCACATGTTTACATTTCTTAATCCGAGTATTCTTAATAATCTGGTAACGTGTAAGGTCATGTGTAAACGCATAAAACTGTTTTCTTCGGGGAAATGTCATAAACGGCATAAGCAAAAAACGCTCGGCAGAGGTAGTTTTTTGCCCATTTCCCCGAATTCGTGCTGCATGTAAACACCTTTACCGGTTTTCTATAAGTTTTGTTTATGTGCGCATGCCTGACTCCGTAATAGTAAAAGTACCAAACGGAAGTAACAGTAAAATAGCGCATAAAAGTCAGCTCTCGAATCATGCAGTTGATGTTGAAATGGCAAAATGAAAAACTATTGTTGCATTTGCAGGTACTGCGAACATGAGAAGAGATATAAAAATACAGCTTCTGAAAGATTTCCCGCAGCATTTTTATTACTAGATGGACTATGGTGACGTTGCTTCACACGAGAAACCTGAGAAGTCTCAAATGTCCATGTAAACGCGGTTTTCTGCATAGCCGGTTTATTAAAATGCTTGTAAATGCGAAAAAGCAGGTTTATTTTATAAGATGATTTTTGATAGATACCCGTTTATTTTGTGCATGTAAATGCACTCAATTATGTCTAATTTCACTGATGTAAAGCCTGCCGAACTTTTATACTCTTTTAAATGTGCATTTTAGCAGCTCAACAGCTCCAGTCCCCATTCACTTTCATTATATAAAAAATGTATAGGTGAATAATATTATGGATATTCTGAAAATACAGAAAAATCAAATATTACAAGTGTTCGGTTAGTACCGTTGAAAAAAAAAATCTGTTTGGTTTTTCTTCTACACTGACCTAATGAAGCCAGAATACATTAAAATCAGCTCATAGCTCTTCATCTTTAGAAGCTCAATCGTCTCTTTAAACACAGAAATAACTGATAAAGCTGGTTAAGTTTGTGAGAGGCACTTGAATTTTGCACATATTACTATACCAGCTGAGAACGAGCCACAAGGCACTTCATGGCTATCACGCCAGACACTTGTTAAAGCGTAGCTTTGGATTCATCAATGCCTGTGAATAATTATATGTCCAAAAGACGAACTTAAACGTCGCTTTGACTGCCAGATGTGGTAAACCGAGCTGAAGGCTTTGACAAGCTTGACAGTGCTTTGACGTTAATCTGACTGCTGTGTAATATTTCGTATCACTGTGTTTGTATTCACATTTAATTACTTCATTAGTTATGCTGTAATAAAGATATAATTACATTGTCATTACATTGTAGTAAAGATTTTTCTTCTTGGACCACATTTTTTAAGGATTTTACTCATACGTCCAGGCTACAGGGTAAAGAGACACACACACACACATGCTCAATAAATGGGGAATGTTAGTCGTGACCTCACACAAAGCTGGGTGCGAATACGGAGGGTGTTAAACAGCTGTTTACATTGACCACTTCTGGGAGCATTACTGTAGGTAGCATGGTTGTGACTAGCCGATTCTATTGAACATGTGCACACGGCATATTATATGTCACTTGAGTCTATTCATCAGATTTTTGGATTGAAATCTATTTGATTTTGAAAGTTTTTTATATGCAGCTGTTGAATGGACAATGCTCACTGCTGCCCAGTTGCATGCTGGGATTGTGTTTTCATTATAAAAACAATTCATGGACAGATCTTTAAATACATTTTTGAATTGAAAATCAACATTTTAAGCAAACCGTTTATTTTTGGTCATTCAGTTTGTTCGATGTTCAAACAACATTCAGGTTGTTTGAAAAGTATAGGCAGTGTATTGGCTCAGAGCTAACGACTTTAGCAAATCTGACAGATCTTTTCATCTGTGAATTATAATAATAATAACAACGATAATTATAATGGCAGTCACATCACTGTTTGCGTACTGTCATTGCAACATTTCCCATCCTATAAACCGCTCTAGTGAATTAATGCAACTGCCTTTTTCATTACAGCAAGGTACCTTATTTGCTTGAATTGCAGGCGCAGAACGCAAGAGTCATTCATGTAATTTCTTGGATGGTACCCAGAACCCACATTATTGCATAAAATACTTCAACTCAAGCAGGTAAATGGAACAAAACTTACACTGTGAGCCATTAGCGAACGACATAATTCCCAACGTTTTTATTCAACGTACATTGAGAAAATACTTATGCAATATTTGCACAGCCGCCGCGTTTGCACTCAGTGTGAGTCCCTGACATCACTTATGGATTTGAATGTCCCGCGTGATGTATTTACAGTATAAAGATGACCTTATGAATTAATGTTTATCCAGCTATAAATTCATCTAGTGTGTCTAAAAGAACATATGGTGCAGAATATCAGCGGTATAATTCACACGGTCTTGTTACAGGTCACTGCCTGTTAAACATGTATGATAATCTGTTCATTTAAATGTGGAGGCATGCGGTGCATATGGATGCATTTGTGTGTGCGAACTGGGTCACTATAGATAGAGAATCGGCATAATAATGTACAGACGGTAAACTCTTTGATTCCTCAAATGCAAAGTTTTTTTAATAGGTTCTCACAACAATTTATTATTTATTATATTATGTATTGACTAATGTGTTGTACAGTAGGCTATATAATAATAGATACATTTATGAAATTCCAGTTATTAGCACTTGCATTTGTTTTTATTTAAAAATGATTGAAACTTAAAGGAGCAGTTCACCCAAACATAAAAATTCTGTCAACATTTTCTCACCCTCCAGTTGTGCCAAATCTGTTTAAATTTCTTTATGATAAACACAGAAAAAGATATTTGGACGAATGCTGGAAACCAAACAGTTCTTGGCCACCTTCGACTACCATAGGAACATTTACAATGGAAGTCAAAAGTGTCGCAGAACTGTTTGCTTTCCTACATTCTTCAAAATATCTTCTTTTGTGTTCAACAGAACAAAGAAATTTACAAAGCAATTTCTCCTACTATGGTAGTCAATGGTGGCTAAGAACTGTTTGGTCACAAGCATTCTTCCAAATTTCTTTCTCTGTGTTCATCAGAACAAAGAAATTTAAACAGATTTAGAACAACTTGAGGGTGAGTAAAAACTCTCCCTTTCACAAGTTTGACAAAAACAATGTTAAACACAATTTGTGTTTCTGTGCCATCGCCATTAAATGCTTTATTAAAGCATTAAAATAGTTGTTTTCCATTTACATCATATTCTATATCGGGATGCAATTTAAATCTGTACGTGTATGTATTCATTTTACAGAAAACTTTTATGTCGAAATCGAACAATTTCAGCAGTCAGTCAGGTATGATTGTGTTTTTTGTTAATCCATCATCATGTCAGCCATGCAACCACACGTCAGATCGCTCCATCTCTCTGTTCCTAGTGTCTGAGCGTGAGAAGAGGTGATTTGATGTGACGTTGCGGGCATGTCTGCTCCAATATCCCGAACGTTCCTCAAACTTCAGCAGCGATCACAGAATTTCTCCTCGCTCAGATCAACCGTTATTCTCCGTGTCGCCCTTCAGGGAAAAATCAATCCGGTTTGCTGTAACTCGGGTATGTATTTCTACAGCACGAGACGACACGTTGCACTGTCGAATATTGAAGTGCAGGTATTTTAACATAGTAACATAACAAAAATATATACTATATTCTGCATATTAATC
Source organism: Triplophysa rosa (assembly GCF_024868665.1). Classification (NCBI taxonomy): domain Eukaryota; kingdom Metazoa; phylum Chordata; class Actinopteri; order Cypriniformes; family Nemacheilidae; genus Triplophysa; species Triplophysa rosa. The sequence continues at coordinate 7,587,520 of NC_079914.1, forward strand.
AGAGATTTGTGTAGAAAGCTGTGTGTGATATTATGCTAAAGATTAGTAAAAGATTAAGCATTTTCTACAAATTTAGATTTACGTATTCTTAAATGTTTACCTAAACTCTTTATGTTGGTATTTCTGTTAAATCTGCCATTATTCACAATCCAAGGTTTTACCTTTTCAAAAAGGTTCTTCTTGAAAAGCTTAAGCTAGGCCTGTTTCTTTTCCAGATGTACAGAAGATGGCATTTGGTAGATGTGGGTTCACAGGTAGGCCTGTGACATCAGCAGACATAAGAGTCATTCTAGCGGGTTCATCCGCCTGGGAGTTTTTTTTTTGTATGGCGTGCCTCCATATCGCCTCGGCTGACCCCCTCCAAGTACAGCCTTTGAGGTTCCTCTGGGGCTTAAAAATACCCTTCGCCAAATTCTCTCTCGCTGGCTTCGGATGGCGGGCGATTTTGTGCAGTGAGCTTTCCACATAAACAGTGGCGTTTCCCCCCTCCTTTTTCCTTTCACGATTTGGAACAAGAGAGGTCCAAAAATATCAGGTGTGAACAGAGAACACCAGTGTGCTCACCTCCATCTGTAACGGATGTCTTTCCTAAAACGCTGGCAGCACATTAAGAGGAATATAAAGTAAACACACCTACATGTTTACTTGCAGTATGTGTCTAAACTGGGACATTCTATAGACTATATATTGTTTCTATATACATTAGTAGTTATAACCCGAACCTACACTCTTACCCTAACTTTTAGCATTTTTACCATAGAAAACGTTATTTACTTTTACAGTGTTTTGACAAATGTGGGCGTCCCCAAAGGAGGTTTTGCTCACTTTCCTCACCTTTGGGTACAAATTGGTGCTTGAATATGGTTAAGTAGACCACGCCCCCCACACGCACATTAGGTTTCTATACATTGTAGTGACTTTCCAAAGACACAATGACTTTTATACTGTAAACACTGTAAACCCTCACTCTCAGATATTTTTAAATAAGCATCATTTAGCATATTTAATAATCAGGTTTAACCCTAGGCGCTAAAAGAAAACGTTTGAACCGGTTTTCACACTATTTATTCAATTTTATAGTGTTTTTATTTACAATAATGTATATTCCCCAATGGGAGGTTTTGCTTGGTTTTGTCTTGTTTTGCTCACTTTTGGGTACAAACTTGTCCCCAAAATATAGTTAAGTGGGTACACACACGAGCACACGCACCATTTTGTTTCCCAACATCAAGACAACAACACCATACAAGAAATGATAACCAAAATAAAACTAAATTAAAACCGTTACATAAAATATGTACATTTATACATTAAATAAAACAATTGATAATTCAGTAGTAATAAAAAAAACTGATGGGTTACAGGACATTTATTGAATCCGATGATTGATAGATGAGGGTCTTTGAGTCTCTTTGCATTTTACCATGTTCATATTTGTTGCATAATGCCCAAAACATGACTATGGCGGCTATGCTGACTGTTTTTAACCGACAGTGCCTGGGGCAAGAAATTGTTCTTATTACAGGATGTCAAGTCAAACATATCATTTAATATGACTGTTACAAACATAGCTACAGTACACCAGTAGTCACCAGATTTGACCTATTTTTAAGTTTAACGGTGAGCAAGAAACAAAAACACTTACCACAGAATGTTTCATATATTTGTAGTTTTTTAACAATTTTGGATTGCTCTAGCATTCTGTATAAATATTAGATTACAAAACCACCAGTGAATTGACGAGAACAAGCTTCATTAGATTCATACCGCTTTGGAGGAATGATGTTACTGAAAAATGTGCAATACGTTTCTCCATCTTATTTAAATAACAGTACATGTTAAAACACACATTGTACACGGGACTGTATGTACAGTACACAAACTCTTTGGTTATTTTATTACCGTTCCCCCGCCTGCAGCACTACAGTTTGCTTTAGCACGTATCACGCAGGCCGAAAAGCCTACGGTACTGACATAGCTTACAATTAGCTTCATTTAAGATCCCAGAATGGGTCTCATCTCAAAACAGGGGGTAGCGATTTCCCCAGCAGCAATAATAGTACGGTCTAAAGCAGCATGCAGCAGCGAAGTGCAGCTGTCCCGTCTAATGAGATTTTAAAGTGTTCCCATAATGCCTCATAAATGCCCCCTACATGGGGAATTATATGCTGGAAACGTGGAATCTGATTGGTGTTCAAGGGGGTGGGGGCGTCTGTCATCTCGGTTCTGTGTTATCGTGCAACAATGAGCCGTGCGATAGAGCGTCACAGTTATTTGGGACGGCGGCCCCGCCAGGCGCTCGTGTTCACAATACATACAATCATGAATTAGTCTAGCACATGTATCGCTTACTGCCGTCCTGTTCTATGAGCCGCTCTGAATTGAAAAGGTCTTGTTTGTGCTGGCTGTAGGGGGCCAACAAAGCTGAACTTATATAACAGTACGAGTTTATCTGTAACCTCATGTTATACTTTTTACTACGGGAATACTAAAGAGTACAGACCGCTTCACATTAAGCAGTTTTATATTATTATAAAAAACATTATGATGACATTTTTAGGTAATAAACTCAATTATCCATGCATGTCTTATACAAATATAAAGTAGTGTGGCGGTACCGTGGTATAGTGAGGTTATTACAGAGTAAAGCATGGTACTAAATGATTGTCATGTTTTTACACTGTACGATTGTATTTGTAATGTACGACACAATATTTTAGTACTGCCTATCCAAACATCATGGTATTAGCATAGTATCATTATTTTTTAATAACAGTGTGTACTTCTATGATATAGTAAGGTACTAAATTGCCATATTCATTAAATTGTCATAATGATGTTATCATTTTGTATTACCACAATTTTACTGCAAATAAGTATGGCTACTATAGCGAGCGCATAGTAAATTTGCGGTTACAACGTTTTAACTACAAATAATAAAAATCGAAGGTTACTGTAGTAAAATCATAGTAAATTTTACCGTAGGCTACTATAGTTTTACTACAAATAAAAAATAAAATCAAAGGTCACTGTAGTGAAAACATGGTTAAAAAAAATCTAAGGTTGTCGGAGCCGATAGCCTCGTGGGCAGTGCTCCGACACATGGCGCAACTCTGCCTCCGGCGACCCGAGTTCGAGACCCGGCTGGAGGTCCTGTGCCGATCCCACACCCCTCACTCCACCCTATAAATTTCCTGTCAAAAAAACCTCTACTGTCCTGTTACTGTAGTAAAACCAGGGTACATTTGTGGTTACTATTGTTTTACTACAAATAAAAAAAAATAAGAAATAGGGTTACCATAGTAAAACCATTGTTCATTTTCTGGTGTTTGCCATGTTAACATGGTACTCTAGAGGAACACCACGGTACAAGTTGGGTAACATTTTTTATAGCTATAGTACAGTACCGCGCATATACTGTAAAAATACCATAGTGTAGTGTGTATACCTATCCACTATGGTAAACTAAGTATTTTACCATAGTATGGTATACTTACTGAAGTATACTATAGTATTTTGTTATATTAACTATAGTAAATTGATAAACGGTAGTAGATAACATATCATTGCGGTCCTTCTAAAACCTCTAAATTTCAGGAAATGGAAAAAAACACTGTCAAAGTTGACAAGCACTTTTTAATACTTTTTATTGGTTAGATATTTACAAAACCCAGTGACAAACGACTAATAAAAAATGATTTATGAAAAAAAAAGCATGAAAAATGGAGATAGGACAGCAGCGATACGCAGTAATATACGTATGTTCATTTTTACTATAATGAGGAGCGTACATGTACAAAAACACCACAGTAATATCCTTGTTAGTGACTGAATATACCACGTCACACACAATGTGCTTCGATACGTACATAATAAAACTGTAATCGATTAACTGTTGTTTTTCCGCACACAAGTTGCGTTAGTGAATTCCTCATTGTCGGGCCTGAAGCACTTGAGGCTGAAGATAAGGAACGAGAGACAGAGGGAGACGCGCAGAACGACCAGCTGTGAAAAGCAGCCCAAACAAAACATGACTGTATCAGGCCATTGAACACTGTGTGGGTTGTGTCCTGACTCAAGACGTCTTTTGTATGAGATATGTAGCCTCTTTGTGCGCCGAGAGACCTTGTTTGCATTAAAATACTCAGTCTGGGGTCGGGCTGTCTCGAACCGTCGCGCGTGCACGTTACTCAGAAGCCTATGAACGTACTCACAGCGAGCTCATTCATGCTGCCTTTCAATAAAAACAAAGTTATAATGCCTGCTCGGGTCGTTTCATTCAGCTGAGTATTAGAATATCAAATGAATCTACAAGTGCACACCATGCTGGCAAAGCCGGCGTGAAGATCCAGCGTCGTATGAACCCAGACCTGCTCATCATCTCCGCAGTCAGATGTCGGTATTGATGTTATGGATCTCCAGCTGTGGATGGAGGCGTCACCTGATGCCCGGCTGTCTCTGACTCTGTGTTATTGTCTCCGTGTCTCTTTAGTTACTGAAGCAGGACATTTCTGTTGGAGATGGAGGTTTGCCACATGTGTTAAGACATTTATAGTCATAGATCTGTCTGAAGGACATCAGTGAAATAAATGAATCTTGAATGTCCAAAAACACAATGTCCAGGGTTGGAGGAATTTCGTTGAAATCTATTGGAGTACAAAGCAAAAATGTTTTAATAAAAGAAATGAAAGTGGTAAATAAAGAATCAGACCCCGGTCAGAGTATATTGGCAAATCAGAAAGCTCGGAGATGCCTCTCTACCAATGGTGTGAATGTGGGGCGCGCTACCTGTTTGTCCAAACAATGGCAGATGAAGTGTTTGTAAATATAGTTTAATATTATGTCTCAAACATTTTGCATTTAATAATCTATTAAAAGATCTATTTTGTGCATTAAGTATTCAGGGAAACTTGAGTGGGTTGTGTTTCTTCTGAATCGGTAAAACAAAATAAAACAAAATGTACCACAAACAAACAAGAAAGAAATTAATGGGTTTACTAACATACTATAGAAAACTGTAAACATAAACAATCAATGTCCTACTTTTATAATAAATAATACAAAATAATAAAATGTCTTTGCGCAACATGATGTGTAAAATAAACAATTCTGTATATTTGGTAGTTTTACCCATTTTTTTTGTAACTTTTTACATTAAAAATGTGTCTGTGTTGTTTATTTGGCTGTCATGAATTCAATAAAAATATGTTACTCGGAGGAAAACATACTCTGGGAAAAGCAAAAATCATCTGCTAAATGCTTTAAATATAAATGCAAATGTCCCGTTCCCAAACTTCACACATTTGCATCTACTGCCACACAGATACGCAACATGCCCAACAGTCTGTTAACATGCATGAAGAGTAACGGCAGAAAACATCTGATCTGCTCTCAGTCGCTATATTTAGTATTGAGCTTGAAGTGTGCAATTAAAGATGAATCCTCTCCCTAAACAACACACACTCATTACAGCTTCATACATATAGTATATATAATATAACCTATTGAATATATAGAAGGCTTCAATCAAGTACATTCAGATACGCACGTTATATATTGCATGAAATATGATATGATAATCGTATGCATGGGTGGAGTTTCATGTGACAGCTGAATGCAAATCATGCTTCACAGATTTACTTATGATTTATTTAAGGGGGAAGTGTCTCTATGTGGCTCACCGTGAGGCCTGCTTGTGTTCACCATATTAAGGTGTCCTATATAATATGTGTCCTATATAATATATTCCCTTGTGTAGCTTTAACACGTAGTTACATGGTGAAAGGGTCAAAGATATAATGGGACAATTTTAAGGTTCATAGTGGCAGTGAATTGGTTTAATTTAGATGCATTACAGTATTTACAACACATTTTCAGAAATATGAAGATGAAAATGTTTGGTACTATATTTTTATATTTACTTAACATTTATTTGTAATGTTTCTTATATAAACATATGTATCATATAATGTAATGTTTCTTTTATAAACATATGTAGTATAATGCAATGTAAGTCGCTTTGGATAAAAGCGTCTGCCAAATGCATAAATGTAAATATTTTTACACACTATGTGTGTGCCCCATATTTGTTTAGATGCATTTTAAATTATTTTAAAAACACTCAGAATTGATAAGATATACTGTACCTATTCATCAATATATCTGATCAGTTCTGAGTGATAAGATATTAAAAACAAACATTAACATATGAATGATAATATACAAAATAATAAATATAAATATGTAGGTGAAATTTTAGATGTATTTTTAGCTAGCTAACAGTCTGCCATCACAATAATAAAAAAATATATATTCTATTACTTATTATACTTGCTTATATATGCATTGCACGCACACGTCTTTGTATTCACTTCTTAGCTAACATGCGCCATCTTGTGTTGTTAGCATGTATTACACTTTTATGTCTTTTTAGTTTTTATTTGAAGTTTCCACATCTGGATTGCGCACCTGGTGGGGACACAAATGGGTTAAATATGCCATAAGGAGGGTCTGACGCATTCCGCACAACTGCATACAGTATATACCGCAATATACCGACCTAGTTGATGCACCAATGATATACACTTCAAAAACAGCACGCTTAATTCTGCAAAAGTGATCGTGTAGCCGCAACACACCCCAAAGTTGTTTGTTACATCAATTCTTTTCGCTTTGTGGCAAATAAAAATGTAACCAAACGATGTTCAAGCCTCCTTTATTCCTTTTTAAGTTACATTAAAAATCTGCTTAAAATGAAAAATGCATTAAGATTTCACAATTCAGAAGAAAAGTGAAGCAGTTTGTTGACAGCCGTGTAGAGCAAAGATTTCTTTGTCCCTATTTTTCGTTTACAAAAAACACTCAATCCCATCCAATATTCTCATCATTTCAGACGTCATCGTTTAGATCTAAAAACAGCACGGTGCTTTCCAAAAATATCGAAAATATCTGTTTTAAGGTCTTATTTTACAATACATTCAAAAATGCAATCTGAAATGTGCCTAATAATAAACAGTATTGACAGATTTCATAAAAACACCATTATACAGAAATGTAAATCCACCCTGAGATATAAACTCTTAAAAAGCGATGTAGCCTTATGGAACCGTAAATATACAATAAAATTCAAACATAAAAAACGAAATAAAATGTTCATCTATTTTGATAGCCTTTTCTATTTTTATAGACAAGCTGGTGTCTCATCCTTAGACGCTTGGTGTCAAACTAGCAACGTTTGATCTCAAGTCATGCCGAAGAATGTCCACAATACTGACCATCACAATATGTTGTCACGAGGTTGTTTAAACGTCTACAGTGACAGCAGGCCCGTTGGTGCTGCCCGCAGTGGAGGTTTTCTCACTGGCTCCCTCTGCTGGTGATGGAGCAGCGCTGGTATTCTCTGTAACAGCGGCAGGAGTGGCTTCCTTCCCAGTGCTCTCTTTGGCATTGCTTTCCTCCTCCTTCTGGTCTGTGCTGGTACTGCTGGCGGGTTCAGAGAGGAGTGCTGTGGTTTCGTTGACGATTTGCACACTGTCGGAAGCCGGGGACTTTACACCACCGTTCTGCACAGAAAAGGCGCCCTCTATTGCCTCATAGAGGAACTGATACTCCTCCTGTGGGAAGCGTTTACAATGATTTTAACGTTCACAATCTTTTAAAATCTTCTTTTGCATGCCGAAGAACAAACAAGAGCACTTTAAAGATAGTTTTGGGGCAAACAAAAAGATTTTTTAGTGATTTAGTGTTTTTAGACAAACTGAGAACTCACATATGTCTGGATCATTCCCTGTCTCTCCCTGCGCACATTTTTGACCGCCTGTAAAACATCCACCAGCTTCTCCGTAGACGCGCTGTCCATGATATTCCACAATGCGCAGAAGATTCCAGTACGGGACGATCCATTTCTGGTTTGAGGTTGTTCATAAATAGGGTTAGAAGTCAATAAACGAGCCAATGGATGTTTGTATAGGCCTATGTATGTATCTGGACTCACTGGCAGTGCACTACGATGGGAATGTCCCGGTTCGTTTTGCTGTTATCATAACCACCGTTCTCTCTGATGTGCCTCATCATCTCCATCAAGTCCTGAGCGCTCTCTGGAAGCTCACTGTTTTTCCACCTGACGAACTGATACTGGTCCACTTCAAGCGCCTCTTTCTTCTGGTAAAATAAAAGATCAATTTTATGAAGAAATGAAATTTATAAAAGTAGGATAAACACCAAAAATGCCCAATTATTTAATCAATATTATGCCGTGTTGAAGAGAAAACATCACGGTTACCTTTGTGGACTGGATTTCCAAACGCCGTTTAACGTACGCTGGGAAACTTTCCGTCTTTTTCACCTCGATTTCCATCTCTTCGAACACTTTCTTTTCATCTCCCCAGTACTGAGAGCAATAATCCTGGAGAAATATAGAGTGGCCGTGAAACGTAACCCATTTCTGTCAATTTTCAATTTTTCCAGTATATTTTGGGAAGTTGTACCTTGTCATTTTCTTTGCAATCGGTAAGCATGACTAATGTTTTAGTTTGTTGTTGATACAGTATCCGCAGGAACTCTGCTCTTGTGTCGGGCAAAGGCCCCTGTGCTGCGATCAGACTCTTCGTACACCAGTAGCCCTGTTTAGATGGCAATAAAGAAAGAAGAAATTGAGTGTGATTTTGATCATTGATCAACATCTATTACACAAAAAAAACCTGATTGAAACAATCCAGCATAAGTATGTTGGTTAGCAGTATGTTACACCTCAACAACAAAAAATGATAAATAATTGCTGTACATTAATAAATGAAGCATTGATGTATTCATTTGATTCCTCCTCTTCCTCTGATGAAGAATACTCTTCCTCATCCTCTGGATCACTGGTCTGGTTGGGCTCCAACTCCAGTCTAAACAGAACTCGGTTATAATCATCTGCAATAGAAACATTCACATAATGTTTTTTAGTTATTTGCATTCCTGGTGCTAACTTGGATACAGTATTTAGCATTAGCCACATTTTTATATATAAAGAGTTAAAGGTGCAGTTTGTAAAAACCTCCGCTAGAGGGCGCACGATCAAAACAACAACAATGCCGTAGCTTGATGACGCTGTGAAGGAGCGTGGAATGATGGGATCTGTTGTCTTCAACTCCATAAACGGAGTTATCTGTTTTTGCAAATGAACTGTTTATATGAAGCTGAATGTGGTCACTCACATGGGACGACAGACGAGTTGCGATTTTTCTTCTTGTTCTCCTCGCTGGTTGCTGTTTTAACTGTTCTCCAGTTTTTAAACTTTGGGAGTTTCTTTAGAAAAGAAAAGGGAAGAAATGAAAAATCACAAATAGTCTGAATGTTGTGTGATGTTGTGGATATCATATTTTCCTCATCATCATCCAAATAGATGACAAACCTGGAACTCCAATTCTAGCAAGCTGGGGTCATTTCCATCTGTCTGTCTGAGACCCTTGAGCTGCGAGTGGAATTCAGACAGCGGGATTTCTGTTTCTCCAAACTGGTTATGTTCTATCAGAGCTTGGTGTATCAATATGTACTGGGCCTATATAAAATATGAACACACAAACACATCCACATGTACATAAACAACATGAAATATTCTGTCCCGTTTATAGGCTGCTGGATTGTGAAATAAAGGGTGATACACGAAATGGACCATTTTGTTATTTAGTAACAAAACAATTGTCCATATTGTCAGATTTTCCAAAATGTGAAATTTAGAATGTAATAAATATATAAAAATTTTACAATAACATGTAAATATAAAACCCATGATTTTAATATAAACAACAATTATTTTGCCAAATTTTAGGCAGCCGTTACACACCAAAAGGGGTCAAATTATTTCAGATTTAGCCACGAAACAATTGTACATATTGCTAGATTTTCCTAAATTTGTTTTTGAATATTTATAATGTAATAAATACGTATATTTCAATTTTACAAAAAATGTAAATATAAAACACAGAATTTTAATATAAGCAACAAATATTTTGCGAAATTGTAGGCTGCTGTGACACTAAATGGGTCAAATTTTTTTCAGATTTAGCAACAAAACTATTGTCCATATTGCTACATTTTCTATTTTACAAATGAAGAGTTTATTTGCAAAAATATATATGGACAAACTCAGTTTTTAAACATTCATTAATCATGTTTTTTATTGTTTTATTGTGTTAGCTGTATTTTTTAGTTATTATTACTTAATCAAAACAACCCAACTGCAGTTGAATTGATATTAATTGGAATGCACAATAAATAAACTGTTTTCTAAAGTTATCTATTTTTGCAAATGAACTCTTCAAGTAATACAAATGTTTATTCTCTAAATATAGCTAATAAGTTTAATTGATCATTTATTCATTAAAATATTTTTCTATCCATTTACATTTAAATCTAATAAAAAATAATAAACATTCATTATCTAATAAATCTGGAAAAAATTGAACATCATTTTGTTATTCTATCTGACAAAATTAAAATGCTTTTTGTGTTCCTGACTGTGTTTTGTGTAACCCCATACTCAATATAACAATTAATCAATATTGAGTTGAAGATCTGCTTTTCTTCATTGGTCTCACCTCCACTTGAACCATGAGGCAGCGCTGGCGACGTAGTTTGGCTACATATGCATAAATGTCCATTCTGCCCTCCGCCTCAAGACTTTCAATCATGGCATCGATGCAAATGTACGTTCCTGTGCGTCCGACCCCCGCGCTACAGAGAAAAACACCACATTAATATCAAGCTACATCATCTTGTGCATCACCTCATATTATTTACCATCTTTATAAAGTTGTTGGATATTTGCTGTGCGTTTACCTGCAGTGGATCACGATAGGACCACTGAAGAAGTTCTTAAAGGAGTTGACTCTTCTTCTGAGCTTCAGAAGCAGACTGGGGTCTCCAGGTACACCGTGATCCGGCCAGCTGATGAACTGAATCTGAGTGACTTCTCTTTCAGAGGCTTTCTCTCGTTTCTGTAAACACACACGTACCGTCAAAAAGTGTTTTAATGAAGTATTCATATACCGTACATAGAATAACTAAAGATCCTCCTACATTGGATAAGAGCAGGTGGCGAATGATGTAATCGGGGCAGTGTTCCTCTGATCTGATTTTCACCACAAAATCTTCGTATATTTCAGTTTCTCTGTCTAAATACGGCCAGTACTGAGCACATTTGCTCTGAAAGGCGAAAAAAAGCAACAGCGAGTTATAATAATTCACATTGTGGCTAATGTTAATTAGTCAGAAAAAGCTGAGACTTTAGGCTTACCTTATTTCCTTCCTCACAACGAGTAACCATGACGATGATGGATGACTTCTGCTCCCAGACCATTCTCCAGAAATCATCAATGGTCTCATCCTTGGGTCCTGGAAAATGATATTATCCCACTTATAAAAGTATAGGAACTTTCTGTTTTATAAGTATGAGTAAGAGTATATACTGTATATATACCTTGGGCTGCAATGTATTTCTTTGACTCTTTGTATCCCTGAATGGAGGAAAGATGAAAATTTGACAACTCATAAAACTGAAGTTATTCATAAAAATCATGCTAATATAAAAATCCACACCTCGATAAAGCTGGCGTTGATTTAGTCGTTGTCGGCATCACTCGAGAGCTCAACACGATTGTAATCATCTGCCAAAATGAGAACCAATACAGATATTTATAAACTGTTGTATAAATAAAAAATCAATATTAAAGTGATTCGTACATGGCAAAATGTCCACATAGCGATTCCTGGACTGGTTTCCCTGCTTCTTCGCCTCTTTAATGGTGTAATTTGAGAAAATTCGGGGAATGCTCTAAAAAGATAAGACAATAAAACTAGTGAATATATTTTGAGGCAAACACATTTTGTAACCCGACAGGAGCCGATACCACATATTGCAGCATATAAAAAGTGATTGAAAATCACCTGAAACTCATCCATGAAAAGACGTCCCTCATCAGCAATTTTCTTTTTATAGGCTTCCACTAAATTCTCTGCTAGGATGGGCTCGATGTTACGCAGCGGTTCTGGAGGAAAAGTAGGGAAAATACATCTCTAGTGTCTTTCAACAAACACTAAATTGACAATGTGAGACGCTGTCCGATCACTTACGTGTAAGAGGAATTACATCATCATCTCTATCATTCCTGTGGTGAGAAATCCCAGCAGAAAAGTTTATTAGGGTTTTTGTGAACTCTCAGATTAGTTATTTGTGTTATATGAAAGTGACACAGACCGCTTTCGCTTGAGGACGAAGATTTTGTACAGCACAAAAAGAAGCGCAATTGATGTCAAAATAATGAGGAAAGTCAGAAATCCAATAACAGCCTTATCGTTATCTGAAAAAAACAACAAGCACCTTCAAATCGTCGACAATGGTAAATTGTCAGGTTACGCTGATTAGCTGTTAAATGTAAATAGGATAAAAGTTGTTCCTACACTTAGTAGATGCAGTTGTATGTAACGGGTCAGATATATTTCCTTGGTTATTTGTGACTGTGACCTAAATTGAATAAATACATAGTCAATGCACATACAGAATAAAAACACAGCAGCTTTACTCAGTTTTCCTAAAAATAAATCATTCTGACACACGTGACCCTTTTGGCTTGAATGATTATTATTGAAAAACATTGATAAATAAGATGACATATAAATACCTCAATCTTATATTCGGTTAGGTAGTAAAGGTTTTTAAATGTGAATGAACATTCGACTTCAGTTAGGGTTTTTTCAGGATATCCCTGGAGTGTGGCTGTATAATTTCCTGGGTCTCCATTCCATTTCAATATGCCATTGCAATTTACTGCAATTGAATTATGGGATTGCCCAACTACTGCTTTAATTGTTTTTATTAAACTGGGTTCTGTTGAAAGAGGAGACAAACAACATATGAACCCTGTGTGTTCAGTAACAGGTAACGCATAAGGAATGCAGTTTTTGAGGAATATTTTGAATAATCCCATATATAAATAAATGTGCTTTATTATTCCTCGTCAAAAGCAAGATTCTTTAAACATGTCAGTTTCCTAATGGATCATAATTTTATTCATCTATAGAATAAAAAGTCACTTACTGTCAGCAAGTGTTTTTTGTGTTCCAGTAAAGATTGTGTAGTGACCTGTGTCACTTTGGTTGATGATGTTACTGGTGTTGACTTTGGCTCTAATTACACATGTATAATTAGTATATGGTTCCAAACTGTTAAAACTGCACTCTGTGCCACTTATTTTTTTCTTGTTTTGTGTATGGTCCATCCCTTAAATAAAAAACATACCTGTATATGACATACATCTACAGTACCACTATTAACAGAATGAAAGTCAGCGTTTTTTTATTATACAGCAATATGCAACAGTTGAGGCAAAATTAAAAAGAGAACAAACTTACCGTCGTCTTGTTTATGAGTGCAGCTGGCTTCATAATTGTACATTTCAATCACTGGGCAGTTCTTATTTTTCAGTGATTTCCATGACATGACAAAGGAGTTGCTTGCTAAACTCTGAAATATGCTGGACGTATTCGTTTGCCAATCTATAAGAGAGAAATTGTCAGTCACAAACACAACATAGATTCTCATTTTAAAGATATTCACAGTCCATGGAACATATATGGTGGCAAATGTTAAAATGTTGTTTTTATGCCATTTTCTTCAAGGTCATTGCATTGGCTTTATAAATCAGTTTTCCTCAAGTTTCTTACTACAGAGTAACCACGGGTTCATCACATTTAACCAGCATTAATGTTTGAGTTACATCTTTCTGTGTTCAGTTAGATTATAGTTACAGTATATTAATCCTTTGTCAACCATTTTAAATGTACTTGCTAATGAACAATGTTTAGTAAAAAAATTTGAAAACCCCTAAAATTGATTGTGACATACAGTAATACTACTTTGTATTAAAGTGATAAAACGTTAAATAAACACATTTTACAGTTAAAATGTTTGTTATATAAATCATTAAAACATTTGTAAATACACGTTCACAGTATCTAAATGAAGCCTAATAAAACTGAGTTGCAGTTTTCTTAGCAACTTACCACATGTTATGTTAACTGGAATCTCTTTACTCTTGATGTTTTTATCCTCATAAGTGTATTCTCCTGTGCATTTATACGTTTTGTTGGGTAAAAATGACACATTCTGATCTAAAGCAAAAGTACGACTCCAAGCTGAGAAAAAAACATTCATTATTAGCTCAGTCATCAAGGTAAATATGTATGTAAAGTACAACAGAATAATTATGAACCATTTACAGTGTGGAAACAAAACCCTTCTGGTACTCACAATCTCCGGTGCATTTGACTTGCATTTGTGTGTCGTCACAGTGCTGTGGTTTATTACTCCACATAAACTGAGTGGGGATTGTTTCATTATAGGTTATGCTAGGTTTGTCTGAAACAAAGTTGATCAAGTTGATTACAATACAGGAAAAAATGCCTAAATCAGATCATACACTCAAAACTGAGACAACATCATGATTGACAAAGGCCCTGGAAAAACCAAATGGGTCAGTTAAACATGGACTGAAACATCAAGTTTTATAGTATTGACCAGGATAAAAACACTTTAAGTCCCAGAATGCAACTGCATTTAGAAAATTCCCCTTCCTGTTATTCCAATTTAACATCCTGTAGGATGTACCAGTTAAATTTAAACTTCAACTCATAAATTAAAAGACTACAGTATTCACAAATTCCACTATACTGTATAATGACAAATATATATCAGTTGTGGGGAACATCTGTACTGTCTTGTCCCACACTTACAAGGTTGCTGTAAATGTGCCTCAAACTTTGTTTTGTGTTCCTCTGAATGACAAGGATGTGCAGAATAGTGAGAAACCGGCATCAATGTAAAAGAAAGTGAAAACCTCACCTAGACTAAATACTATATACTCGACAATCCTTCTATGTTTGACTTTATGTATTATATGCATAGCTGTGTTTGATCAGCAGTAAAATTGAAGTTAAATCTGTTTATTTAATGAAATACCAACCTGGGGGCAATATGGCCATCATTGTGTAGTTACATTTGTCAAGGGTTACGTTTAACGTCAGAGTTGTACATGCTTTTTGTTTTTTATTAACACACTCTTTCAAATTCCACTTTCTATCTTCATAGCAGAACGCTGTTTCATTCAGTTTTTTCACAGAAGTAGAGACTCCTATCTCATCTATAGAAGAGAATGAGAGACAATACATACAGTACATAATACAACACATTATAATCTTTATAGTATAAAAACTTTATATTCACAAGTTGACAAATGTCTTGACTTATCCTCAATTAACCTAATTCTCAATAACGGTTCACAATAAGGTTCAGGGTTAATTTGTGAATATACAATTAGTTAACATAACAGTAATTCATGTTTCTTCATAAAACATTACTAATATTTATTTAAATGAGATTAAATGTCATTTAAAAACCATTAATTTCAAGATTAATAAATGCTATAAAAGTGTCAACAAATTGGACTTTATTGTAAAGTGCCACAATTCTTCCATCTGTCTCAGAGTATTTCTTCTGTATGTACCATTTGACCTGGCTGTTAAATCAAGTTTGATATCATTCAAAACTGACAAAGCTTAAGTTCTATATGCAACGCAAGAAATTCAATGAATGTCAGGCCGTGCAGAAGAAACTCTAGTTATATTCTGTTCTGGTTTAAGCAGGTGACAATGATAAAACTTTCATTCATCCACCTCTGGCAAAACAAGATAAATTAAATCACTTACCATTAGGAGTGTTGAAAGTGTCATCTCCAGAGACTGTACAGTTATTTACTTCAACGGTGTATTTGGTGCATGGTTTTAACTGATGAAACTGTATTGTGAGGTTCTCCTTTATGCCTTCTGTTGTGGTCACATTCCTCGTAGTTTCTCTTATCTTGACAGTGTATGTCGCTTCAGCAGAGCCATTGAGAATCTTCACCTCTGCACCACTCGGAGTCATCGCAGCAGTGAACTTGCCTATACGGGAGACAAACATTATCAACATTTCTAAACTGCAGCATGTGCTTTTTTTGCAAGAATAATGGTTGAGGTATATGAACACGCTTCTCCCAGAGTTTTCTTTACACTCATGTTGGGATCATCACTGTTAGCTGACTTGAACTAAACAGGTGAAATATAAGGATACTCACATTTGGGTTCTGCACCAGGAGCTGAGGAAAGCACAAGTTTACAAGTTAATCCCAAGTCATGTGATTTTGATACAACAGATCATTTGTAAAGAAGGGTGAATATGCAGAGCATTCAGACTCGAGGCTGAGATGTTCCCCATGCCGGTGTGTTTGTTGAATGTGGGTATACCTGTGCTGGGGGTGATGGTGGATGGGGGTAAGACTGTGGTGGAGGTGGTGTTTGCAAGTGAGGCGGAGGTGGCATTCTCTACTAGGTGACAACAGAAATGATTACTTTACTACTTTACTGTATGCATTGCATTTACTGCAAAGTGTGTTATTACATTACATTACGGTCTGATGCGATTATTATTATAAGACAAAAAGAACAACAAACAAACAAAAATGAAAAAGTGTGTTTGATCATATGGCCGTATCAGTAGAAAGCTGTTACCTGCAAACCTAATGTTAAAGTTGACATTATAGCTAACTAAAGATATTTCTCTTTCCGGCCATTATATAATTTTCCTGTTTCTGTATCATCTGATACATCATTCTTTTTCAATATCTTTTGTGTCTTAAAATGACACAGTACAACAACCCTATTCCACACCTTTCTCTGGTTGGGAGGTCAGAGGTGAAGTGCGTGCGGGTGAGGGGCTTGTTACTATGGTAAAAGATACCTGATGATCATCTGATATTGTGTAACATTTTATATAATACTCAAACACACACATGACGTTACCTTCAGTAGTTGTGTTGGTATGTTGATGCAAGGGGGTGAGTGAGGGTGAGGATGTTTGGATTGTCTGATTTGTTTCTGTACTTTTAGTATCGCTTCCTACTGGTAAACAATAATGGTGATGCAATGAAATAAACAGTTTCTCTTTTTAGTAGAGCACACTTTTTCTCAAAGGCTCAAATTGTTTTTCTGTTGACTAAAAACATGCTTATGCTGTCTGCAGTCTTGAGCATTTATTTGTGCTAATAATATGTAGATTAAATTTGCTTTATTACACAGGAATGACAGGAAAAGCACATTAATTGCACAAAGTAGGACAGGGACATGCGTTAAATAAAGCTGTAAATAGCAGAACAAGGACGAGGCAAACCTTAGTAAATAAAACTACTCTCCTACAATAAAGTTTGCGTCTGAAGAGGAAACTCCTACAAATGCAAATGCAATAAAGCCAGTCGCAAAAACAGCCTTTCTAGCGCTAATTTTCACTGCGTGTCTTTGTACATACAGACAGTCGTTTTTGTGCCCAAAAAGGAAAGTACAGAAGCTGTTAGTAAACCTGGCCCAATGGCTTTGATTCTTGCTTAACATCATTTCCCCATCCATTGTAAATTGCGGCGCTGCGATCGTAGCAAAAGATTATGAGAAGATGAAGGTCTGAGTGTGGAGAGATGATGAGTGAGAGAAGAGAAATGCAGGAGTGTGAGGTTTATGAGATGATGATGATGATGATGTCAGGTTTACCTCCTGAGGTGTCTGCAGGTGGATCTGTTTTTTTGTTAGGTGTGGTGTTATCAGGGTCTATAATTATAGGTTTTTAACTCAGTTTGTACCACTAGACGATACTAAAGCACATCACATACACAAATATGTCCACATTGTCTAACTACACTACAGGAGCTGTTTAGAAACATCATCAGAAATGAAATAACATCAAATCTGTAAAACAATTATTAGTCAAACACTGAACACTAAACACTTATGGGAAATGTTTATATTATAAACATTATAATGCATTATATATAAACATTAAATAACAAGTAGAAGCTATAAAGAGACGTACCAGCGTTCCCATTACCTGTGGAAGGAAAGAGATACATTATTAATTCATTTTGAATGAAACCTTTTACTGTTTTACAAATGATAGTAAAATGACAATAAGGCACCAAACGTTAAGTTATTTCTATGATTTAACAGAAAAACAAGCTAACAGTTGTCATAGTATTATAATTCAGGTGTAAAAGTTGATTTTAAACTCTGTTCATTGCTTAAACCTATTTGTCAAAGCTCTACATTAGATAAAACACGATTAGGTCCTTATTTTAGAGCTCTATTGTTCTTTTTTTCATATTCAGCCCATATCATTTTATTCATTTTTCTAATTCTTGCATTATGTTTTTAAAGTTTTAGTTTCATGACATCCTCCATGAGGCATGAATAACACAATCCTAATTTGGACANTCACAGTCCTGTGGTTTATTACTCCACATAAACTGAGTGGGGATTGTTTCATTATAGGTTATGCTAGGTTTGTCTGAAACAAAGTTGATCAAGTTGATTAAAATACAGGAAAAAATGCCTAAATCAGATCATACACTCAAAACTGAGACAACATCATGATTGACAAAGGCCCTGGAAAAACCGAATGGGTGAGTTAAACATGGACTGAAACATCAAGTTTTATAGTATTGACCAGGATAAAAACACTTTAAGTCCCAGAATGCAACTGCATTTAGAAAATTCCCCTTCCTGTTATTCCAATTTAACATCCTGTAGGATGTACCAGTAAAATTTAAACTTCAACTCATAAATTAAAAGACTACAGTATTCACAAATTCCACTATACTGTATAATGACAAATATATATCAGTTGTGGGGAACATCTGTACTGTCTTGTCCCACACTTACAAGGTTGCTGTAAATGTGCCTCAAACTTTGTTTTGTGTTCCTCTGAATGACAAGGATGTGCAGAATAGTGAGAAACCGGCATCAATGTAAAAGAAAGTGAAAACCTCACCTAGACTAAATACTATATACTCGACAATCCTTCTATGTTTGACTTTATGTATTATATGCATAGCTGTGTTTGATCAGCAGTAAAATTGAAGTTAAATCTGTTTATTTAATGAAATACCAACCTGGGGGCAATATGGCCATCATTGTGTAGTTACATTTGTCAAGGGTTACGTTTAACGTCAGAGTTGTACATGCTTTTTGTTTTTTATTAACACACTCTTTCAAATTCCACTTTCTATCTTCATAGCAGAACGCTGTTTCATTCAGTTTTTTCACAGAAGTAGAGACTCCTATCTCATCTATAGAAGAGAATGAGAGACAATACATACAGTACATAATACAACACATTATAATCTTTATAGTATAAAAACTTTATATTCACAAGTTGACAAATGTCTTGACTTATCCTCAATTAACCTAATTCTCAATAACGGTTCACAATAAGGTTCAGGGTTAATTTGTGAATATACAATTAGTTAACATAACAGTAATTCATGTTTCTTCATAAAACATTACTAATATTTATTTAAATGAGATTAAATGTCATTTAAAAACCATTAATTTCAAGATTAATAAATGCTATAAAAGTGTCAACAAATTGGACTTTATTGTAAAGTGCCACAATTCTTCCATCTGTCTCAGAGTATTTCTTCTGTATGTACCATTTGACCTGGCTGTTAAATCAAGTTTGATATCATTCAAAACTGACAAAGCTTAAGTTCTATATGCAACGCAAGAAATTCAATGAATGTCAGGCCGTGCAGAAGAAACTCAGTTATATTCTGTTCTGGTTTAAGCAGGTGACAATGATAAAACTTTCATTCATCCACCTCTGGTAAAACAAGATAAATTAAATCACTTACCCGTAGGAGTGTTAAAAGTGTCATCTCCAGAGACTGTACAGTTATTTACTTCAACGGTGTATTTGGTGCATGGTTTTAACTGATGAAACTGTATTGTGAGGTTCTCCTTTATGCCTTCTGTTGTGGTCACATTCCTCGTAGTTTCTCTTATCTTGACAGTGTATGTCACTTCAGCAGAGCCATTGAGAATCTTCACCTCTGCACCACTCGGAGTCATCGCAGCAGTGAACTTGCCTATACGGGAGACAAACATTATCAACATTTCTAAACTGCAGCATGTGCTTTTTTTGCAAGAATAATGGTTGAGGTATATGAACACGCTTCTCCCAGAGTTTTCTTTACACTCATGTTGGGATCATCACTGTTAGCTGACTTGAACTAAACAGGTGAAATATAAGGATACTCACATTTGGGTTCTGCACCAGGAGCTGAGGAAAGCACAAGTTTACAAGTTAATCCCAAGTCATGTGATTTTGATACAACAGATCATTTGTAAAGAAGGGTGAATATGCAGAGCATTCAGACTCGAGGCTGAGATGTTCCCCATGCCGGTGTGTTTGTTGAATGTGGGTATACCTGTGCTGGGGGTGATGGTGGATGGGGGTAAGACTGTGGTGGAGGTGGTGTTTGCAAGTGAGGCGGAGGTGGCATTCTCTACTAGGTGACAACAGAAATGATTACTTTACTACTTTACTGTATGCATTGCATTTACTGCAAAGTGTGTTATTACATTACATTACGGTCTGATGCGATTATTATTATAAGACAAAAAGAACAACAAACAAACAAAAATGAAAAAGTGTGTTTGATCATATGGCCGTATCAGTAGAAAGCTGTTACCTGCAAACCTAATGTTAAAGTTGACATTATAGCTAACTAAAGATATTTCTCTTTCCGGCCATTATATAATTTTCCTGTTTCTGTATCATCTGATACATCATTCTTTTTCAATATCTTTTGTGTCTTAAAATGACACAGTACAACAACCCTATTCCACACCTTTCTCTGGTTGGGAGGTCAGAGGTGAAGTGCGTGCGGGTGAGGGGCTTGTTGTTACTATGGTAAAAGATACCTGATGATCATCTGATACTGTAAATCATTTTATATACTGTAATACTCAAATACACAGACACTGTTACCTTCAGCGGATGTGTTGTCATGTTGAAGTGAGGGGGTGAGTGAGGGTGAGGATGTTTGGATGGTCTGATCTGTTTCTATACTTTCAGTATCGCTTCCTACTGGTAAACAATAATGGTGATGCAATGAAATAAACAGTTTCTCTTTTTAGTAGAGCACACTTTTTCTCAAAGGCTCAAATTGTTTTTCTGTTGACTAAAAACATCCTTATGCTGTCTGCAGTCTTGAGCATTCATTTGTGCTAATAATATGTAGATTAAATTTGCTTTATTACACAGGAATGACAGGAAAAGCACATAAATTGCACAAAGTAGGACAGGGACATGCGTTAAATAAAGCCGCAAATAGCAGAACAAGGACGAGGCAAACCTTAGTAAATAAAACTACTCTCCTACAATAAAGTTTGCGTCTGAAGAGGAAACTCCTACAAATGCAAATGCAATAAAGCCAGTCGCAAAAACAGCCTTTCTAGCGCTAATTTTCACTGCGTGTCTTTGTACATACAGACAGTCGATTTTGTGCCCAAAAAGGAAAGTACAGAAGCAGTTAGTAAACCTGGCCCAATGGCTTTGATTCTTGCTTAACATCATTTCCCCATCCATAGTAAATTGAGGCGCTGCGATCGTAGCAAAAGATTATGAGAAGATGAAGGTCAGAGTGTGGAGAGATGATGAGTGAGAGAAGAGAAATGCAGGAGTGTGAGGTTTATGAGATGATGATGATGATGATGTCAGGTTTACCTCCTGAGGTGTCTGCAGGTGGATCTGTTGTTTTGGTAAGTGTGGTGTTATCGGAGTCTATAATTATAGGTTTTAAACTCAGTTGGTACCACTAGACGATACTAAAGCACATCACATACACAAATATGTCCACAGTGTCTAACTACACTACAGGAGCTGTTTAGAAACAACATCAGAAATGAAATAACATCAAATCTGTAAAACAATTATTAGTCAAACACTGAACACTAAACACTTATGGGAAATGTTTATATTATAAACATTATAATGCATTATATATAAACATTAAATAACAAGTAGAAGCTATAAAGAGACGTACCAGCGTTCACATTACCTGTGGAAGGAAAGAGATACATTATTAATTCATTTTTAATGAAACCTTTTACTGTTTTACAAATGATAGTAAAATGACAATAAACGTTAAGTTATTTCTATGATTTAACAGAAAAACAAGCTAACAGTTGTCATAGTATTATAATTCAGGTGTAAAAGTTGATTTTAAACTCTGTTCATTGCTTAAACCCATTTGTCAAAGCTCTACATTAGATAAAACACGATTAGGTCCTTATTTTAGAGCTCTATTGTTCCTTTTTTCATATTCAGCCCATATCATTTTATTCATTTTGCAAATTCTTGCATTATGTTTTTAAAGTTTTAGTTTCATGACATCCTCCATGAGGCATGAATAACACAATCCTAATTTGGACATTTCCAACATTATGGGATGGGACATACAGTAAAACGCATTCTCTATATGATACTTGAACAGAAATGATTACTTTACTACTTTACTGTATGCATTGCATTTACTGCAAAGTGTGTTATTACATTACATTACGGTCTGATGCGATTATTATTATAAGACAAAAAGAACAACAAACAAACAAAAATGAAAAAGTGTGTTTGATCATATGGCCGTATCAGTAGAAAGCTGTTACCTGCAAACCTAATGTTAAAGTTGACATTATAGCTAACTAAAGATATTTCTCTTTCCGGCCATTATATAATTTTCCTGTTTCTGTATCATCTGATACATCATTCTTTTTCAATATCTTTTGTGTCTTAAAATGACACAGTACAACAACCCTATTCCACACCTTTCTCTGGTTGGGAGGTCAGAGGTGAAGTGCGTGCGGGTGAGGGGCTTGTTGTTACTATGGTAAAAGATACCTGATGATCATCTGATACTGTAAATCATTTTATATACTGTAATACTCAAATACACAGACACTGTTACCTTCAGCGGATGTGTTGTCATGTTGAAGTGAGGGGGTGAGTGAGGGTGAGGATGTTTGGATGGTCTGATCTGTTTCTATACTTTCAGTATCGCTTCCTACTGGTAAACAATAATGGTGATGCAATGAAATAAACAGTTTCTCTTTTTAGTAGAGCACACTTTTTCTCAAAGGCTCAAATTGTTTTTCTGTTGACTAAAAACATTCTTATGCTGTCTGCAGTCTTGAGCATTTATTTGTGCTAATAATATGTAGATTAAATTTGCTTTATTACACAGGAATGACAGGAAAAGCACATAAATTGCACAAAGTAGGACAGGGACATGCGTTAAATAAAGCCGCAAATAGCAGAACAAGGACGAGGCAAACCTTAGTAAATAAAACTACTCTCCTACAATAAAGTTTGCGTCTGAAGAGGAAACTCCTACAAATGCAAATGCAATAAAGCCAGTCGCAAAAACAGCCTTTCTAGCGCTAATTTTCACTGCGTGTCTTTGTACATACAGACAGTCGATTTTGTGCCCAAAAAGGAAAGTACAGAAGCAGTTAGTAAACCTGGCCCAATGGCTTTGATTCTTGCTTAACATCATTTCCCCATCCATAGTAAATTGAGGCGCTGCGATCGTAGCAAAAGATTATGAGAAGATGAAGGTCAGAGTGTGGAGAGATGATGAGTGAGAGAAGAGAAATGCAGGAGTGTGAGGTTTATGAGATGATGATGATGATGATGTCAGGTTTACCTCCTGAGGTGTCTGCAGGTGGATCTGTTGTTTTGGTATGTGTGGTGTTATCGGAGTCTATAATTATAGGTTTTAAACTCAGTTTGTACCACTAGACGATACTAAAGCACATCTCATACACAAATATGTCCACAGTGTCTAACTACACTACAGGAGCTGTTTAGAAACATCATCAGAAATGAAATAACATCAAATCTGTAAAACAATTATTAGTCAAACACTGAACACTAAACACTTATGGGAAATGTTTATATTATAAACATTATAATGCATTATATATAAACATTAAATAACAAGTAGAAGCTATAAAGAGACGTACCAGCGTTCACATTACCTGTGGAAGGAAAGAGATACATTATTAATTCATTTTTAATGAAACCTTTTACTGTTTTACAAATGATAGTAAAATGACAATAAACGTTAAGTTATTTCTATGATTTAACAGAAAAACAAGCTAACAGTTGTCATAGTATTATAATTCAGGTGTAAAAGTTGATTTTAAACTCTGTTCATTGCTTAAACCCATTTGTCAAAGCTCTACATTAGATAAAACACGATTAGGTCCTTATTTTAGAGCTCTATTGTTCATTTTTTCATATTCAGCCCATATCATTTTATTCATTTAGCAAATTCTTGCATTATGTTTTTAAAGTTTTAGTTTCATGACATCCTCCATGAGGCATGAATAACACAATCCTAATTTGGACAGTTCCAACATTATGGGATGGGACATACAAACGCTCAGAGAATGTATTTGTTACTAATATACTGAATCATCTCTCTGTTTTACTAAATCCTTGTTACTAAATAAAGTATAACCCACAAAAAGTCACAATAACAATGGAGAGATAACACGAGAGCATTCAGTGTCCCTCAACTAAGAATCCAACCAGAAACATTTAGCTTGTCATGACTCATAAACTGACTTTACATCATTCTTAAATTGACTTGAATCATTTTATTTATACATTTTTCAGTTTTTTATATTTTATATTTACAGTAAGGACCAAAACCATACACGTTTGTACTTTTAACCGTTGATAAAGCCAGCCAACCTCAAATTATTATTTAGCATTAAATAAAAAACTACAAAACATTCATACATACTAGGCTACAACATTCACAAACCTCCAGTTTCACTGTAAAATTACATTTTTCAATCGGCTCAGTTTAAGACATCCCTTTTGGCAGTGATCTTTTCAACAGGAATTTGTGAAATTGACAAAAGTTGAACTGAGATAACTGAAGGATAACTGCAACAAGGTAAAAGAAAATATTAAGTTTGCGAGGACAATTTTTTTTTTACAGTACAATGTAAAACGAAAAGGATGTGATCAGTAAGTCATGGCAATACATGTTTTTTTTTTTTACATTTTACATCACACTAATTTAAAGGGCTCCCCAACTAGGAAGCCGTGTATACCTCAATACATTGTAATAGCCTTACACTACTAGCATTTGTTGTTAAAATCACATCAACTATTTACATTTCTTTAAAGAAACATAAAAGTAATACTCATTTTAACCTAAGGAGGCCGCCAAAACACACTAATGGGTTCTATACATGCGTGACTTCCGCGTTTCACAGGAAGAACCCTAGGCAGTTTCCGGTTGGGGAGACTTAAAGTCCCAGTAAAATTAAAAATGACAATTCTTATTTTTTCATGAAATATTGCAGCGTTTATAGTAAATAGCTTATCAATGTGGGTCATTTTCTTTTTAAAATTCATGTACCCTCATAATCTTCAGTTAAAGTCTGCCTAACGTTCTTCCTGTGAAACGCGGAAGTCACGCATGCATAGAGCCCATTAGTTCTTCTGTAGATACTGTAAGGCAGGGGCGGACTGGCCATCTGGCATACCGGGCGTTTTCCCGATGGGCCGCTAACGTATGGGGCCTTAATGGACACGTTTGCCACTAACGTATGGAGCCGGAACGGAGGCGGTGGCCGTTAACGAATGGGGCGGTAACGGAGGCGTTGGCTGCTTAGACGGACGTATTATAAATGCGAATGCACGCAACACGAATACAAAAGACACGTATGCATGCTATATTAATTTATATAATTAATGAACTACCTGAGTTGCGTGGACAATTTTACGATGTCTTTATGCACTTTCAGCGCTTTGCAGATTGGTTGCGTTGCAATCCAAGGAAGTTCCTAAACTACCTTAATTTGCTTTTTGGGAAAAAATGGAGGTCCTACAGATGTTAAACTACTTGAGGGTGAGTAATTAATGGCAGAATTTTCATTTTTGGCCGGAGTTCCCCTTTAACACTTTCCGCTCCGTGAGCGCTGCTTCTCCTGCCAAAGACGCGTCGCATGTAAAGACCTGCAGACACTAAATGGAGGTAAATAAATGGACACTTTTTCTGTAACGCTTAAGTAAACGAAAATGCAGCAGTAATAAAGTATTTTTAGCTGTCAGTCAGTTTACTATTTGCTGTATAGGTTTGTGACAGATTATAAAACATAACGTCTTGTATCTACATTTCTACATATCTGCTCCTGCTCATGTTATATTCATTTCAGTTGTTACATTTTGTTGTCAGTAGTTTTTAATAGGGATGTAACGATTCACCGTGAGCCGGTTGAAAATCGTTTATAATGTGTGACGATTCAAATCGGTTGAGGTGCGAACTGAATCGCAATACATTTTTTGAACAGCAGGGGCCGCCATGTTCACTGCAAACCTTAACGTGGACATGCTAATATTTCTTAAATGCAAAAAAATCCAAGAAAAGCACAGACAGTATTAGTTTGTTTATATTAAAGATACTTTTTTTATTATTAATTTGTTATAAAATTTCAGTTTAGTTTTGTTATTTGAAATAAAACATTATTTGATTATACAAAGAAACGTGAAGCATTTAAGAAATAATGCAAGGGAAGTTGTTCATTTCTAATTTGTTTCAACTCATTTTGTAAAAATAAATCGTGACTCGCATCGCATCGTGAGCTGAGTGAATCGTTACATCCCTAGTTTTTAAAATATTAAACTAGCCCACTCAGGACTTCGCTTCAGCTCCAGAGCCTACAACACATTTTCTCAGTTACCAGACACATGTTTCAGTGGCTATCAGAATATAAAATTAATGGCCTGATAAAACATTAGATTGATTTATTAAATATTATATATTAAAAAAAGTATTGTCCGGACCTCCGCCACAAAAAAATATAGGGACCGCAGCCCCCCCCCCAAAGCCATAAACCTATGGGAAACACTTTAATTGATGCTAATGTACATTTTTTCATTTTTTACAGGTTTTAATTACTTTCGAATTAAATCTATTATGCCAACGAATTTACAATGCATTTTCCACATTTGGTAGACAACCTATAACATTTACGAAATATATTTAGTCAATTATCTGGAAAATAAACCTTGGTTTTGCTTGCACTGTGCTTCGCTGTCTGAGCTATAGGAAGATGAAAACGTAACCTTTAAAACTAGCATTGACAACAAAAGCAACCTTCCACTTTTTAGCCAGTGCGGATGATATTAACGTATTCATTCATTTAGCAAGAAGTTTGAAAAGTCTGTAACAACTAAACAAAAATGTATCTTAAAAACAACTCTACTATCACCCTCTAAGGCAGTGCAGTAGTTCTCAAACTGGGGGCCGTGGCCCCTGGGGGGGCCCTGAGATGGATCCAGGGGGGTGGCATCTTATGAAATATAGAAATTGATCATAGATTTTATGCAATCAAACATCAGAAAAATAAGACCACCAGACAAAATAATTGATGTTTCAGCATTGTATAACCGAATATGTTTTTGTTTAAATAAAAATGTTAAATTTAAGATTATAAGTCTTTATTTGGGGGGCCGCAAAGCAATGCACTCTACACAAAGGGGGCCTTGCAACGAAAAAGTTTGAGAACCACTGCTCTAAGGAACTAAAGACACAATATTTACTGAATGATCAGCTTCTTGTCAAACCATCATCTCATATCAGAAAAGGGAAGAGAGTCACTAGCAGTGGTGTGTATGTAGTGCGACCTGGCTGCCATGGAAACGGAGCACAAACTATTTCAGTTTCTCAACCACAGCTTCCTGTAGCTTGACAAAACTCCTTCACCCTCCCCCAGACGAAGATACTTTGGTTTCTGTTCTGCTTGATATAATGTACTGTATGTACACTTGGTTTTTGCTAATATATGCTCATTTAACTCGTACACCAGTGTGTGCGCAAAACCAACTGTATCTGTGCGGGTGAGGTTGAAATTGCAAGACATGTATGGAAATGCAAATAACATCTAGCTGTACTGTCTATGAGAGTAACAAATAGTGTGAATAACACATGTGGTCAACCAAAAGAATGCAAACACGCACATTAAACAATGAATAGAAATGATGACTGTAACGCTCGATTTTCACGAACAGTCAAGTTAGAGTCTGGTATTTCACAAAGCTAAGAAGTACATTTTAATAATTGGGGTTTTTTACTCTACGAAGCGTCAGTGTGGCAGGACTTATTTCCCCGGATGTGGTTTGGTTTGACTCGGTTCACAGCTCGAGATGCATGCATTGTGCTGTGGCAGTTTTAGCAGGTCCACCCATTACGTGGAAAGCAATGGCAAAATGAGAATAATGACTAACTTGCCTTTCACATGCATCAGGTGAATGTCATTTGGCAATTTTAGGGCGTAGCTTTGTATTGATATTACACTGAGATGACTTTAAACACACAGTGTGCTTGACAACATGCATCATGCTTATCTTTTGATGATGTTGGTGCTTTAAACTACATCAAGTTTGACTCGATCTTAATGTACAGTCAGACCAAAATGTATTCTCACATTATGCTATGGTTCTGATTGAAGTGATCAGTTATTATTGGTTTTGGTCATCCTTCTTTATTTTTTGATTTTGGTTAGACTGTCTCACAAATGAATTAGGTTAAATAGCTGTTAGCTATATAGACAAAACCAATTCAGGTTAACCAATTACCAAGTAATGCTTAACTTAGTTCAGTCTGTGGTGTTAAAAGGTCAGATTAGCAATTAAAGAAAAATTAATTGTGTCTGAATAATTTGGTCCCAGTTTGATCCATTTTACTGGTAGTCCACTGTATGAAGATTTTTTGGGTGTGTCACAGTTTACTTTATTTTACTGTCTTCACTTGCATAAATGAACTACAGAGTCCTTCGCCCACTAGTAAGAAAATATCAAAAAATCATTTTTGGTTTGACTGTATTTTGCGACTGTTAGGAATAGGGATGTAACGCTCACAATGCGATGCGATTCATGATACTGATCTCACGCTACTATTTATTCAGATTTATTTTTAGAAAATGAGTCGAGACAAATTAGAAACGTCCTTTTATTATTTCTTAAATGCTGCACATTTCTTTGTCAAATAAAAACATCTTTTATGTTAAATACCAGAACTAAACTACAATTTTAAAACGGATTTCAAATCAAATAAAAAATGAATAATACAAAAGTCTCTTTAATAGAAACAAACTAAGACTTTGTCTGCTTTTCTTGAATTTTTTTACATTTAAGAAATATCAGCATATCCACGTTTACCGAGTTTGCAGGAAACACAGCGGCCACTGCTGTTCAAAACATTTTGCGATTCATATCACATCTCGACCGTCTTGAATCGTCACGTTAATAATAGATTTTCAACCGGCTCACGTTGAATCGTTACATCCCTAGTTAGGAACAATATCCACACATGTTGCATACGTTAAAGCAATAAGCCCCGCGAAGCAGTGGGTTACAGTGCATTTTATAACAGGGTGTTGTGGCACGACGCGAAGCGGAGTCATTAAAACGCCCTTAGCTGTTATAAAATGCACTGTAACCCACTGCTTCTCGTGGCTTATTGCTTTTATAATACGGTTATTACATATGCGTAGCAAGGTTTCATAAAATAAAGTAAATAAAGTGATATTTAGGCTATGTAGTGCGGTCAGCCTTTGTAAATCGGGGTATTTTATAACGGCTTAGAACTCGGCTCAGCCAATCAGAATCAAGGACCAGAACTGACCGTTTTATAAAATCTATTTAGTCATGAATATGACTTTAATTATGGCAATTATGAAAAAGAATTAACAATATTATATATTTTAGTAGTTTATAGTTTTACAGTTTGTTGCCGGGTGCATTTCATAGAAAATTCCTAAAAAAAACGTATTGTCGTTGTTATAGCAGATTTTGAATATAAAGTATAAACTTTTAATATAAAGTCTGCACAAAAATGCGATAATGCCAGCTGACACCACTATTTTACTCTTATCCATCAGTAAAACTTAATTTTTTAAGCTATTTTCACCCCAACCCAAAGACAAAATTGAGCACCTCAGTTTGGCTGTTTTAAGGTTAAAAACATATAGTATTTACAAACAAAACAATTTGCTGGAGTGCTTTTTCGTCAGCAAACTGGACTATTTAACAATGTACTAATTTAACATTTGTGACAAACACAGTTATGTTTTAAACATATTTGACATTTACTACACTTAACAATGATCTTCGCACTTTTTGTGTAATTATGAGGTGGTTAAACTGTGCTTCTCTTCTCACGTCAAAGCAACCACACACAGCCGAAAATAAAGCAAGTGGCACATATGGTCAATGCAATGTAACACGGATCTAGTTTTGTATTATATGTGGGATCCTTAATACACTTCTTGTATTAGTATTTTCTCATTACAACAGTTATTATTTTATGGAAGAGGAAATTCTAAACAATTATTTTATTGTTACCTGGTTTCACATATTAAACATGCATTTTTATAGGGCTTTACATAATATATGTCTGTGTACTGTGCATATTAATTTTGTATTTATAAACACATACTCACACATGTATACATATTCAGGAGATATTTACATGTCATCGTATTTATTTAGCAACAATTTAAAATATACATAAATGTTTATTCATTTTTATATTTTTCTTAAATATATACATCTACATGTATGTTTTTATAAATACAAAATAAATATGCACAGTACACAGACATATATTATGTAAATAAACCTTTATTTGGATGCCCGATTGCAAGAACATATTACTTCCAATGAGTGACGTATTTTGAGGGTAACAGGGTATTCAATGGGTTAAAAAAGTAAATGGGGGCGGGGCATGTTTTCATCCACTGGGATTTGATTGGATGTTTTATACCTGAATGTTAAAACAGTGAATATGTATTTAGCTAATACTACCACTAAGCAGTATCCAAAAACCCACAAGGCCTGAGAACTAGTTATTACAATGTTTTATCTGTTTAATGTACATTATAAAAGTAAATGAAGCTGATTATTAATGTAATGTTGACGTGAAGAAGTTATTTTTTTTATTTTGACCCCTAAAATTACTTTCGCTGACATATAATAATAATAATAATAATAATTGCTATTATTATTTGTCAGTTATTTAGGTCAGCAATAATAATAACTGACCTAAATGAGACCAGCTAACTAAATCAGGACACCAAAACCCAATTGAATACAAATGAAACACAAATCGCAAATCTCAGTTTTCCAAATTATTCCTTTAAAGTCTCAACTGTAAATGATCTAAATACAGAAAGTATAGTAATTTTGTGTAAATGTAGACTTTATCCACATAAATACTCAGAATTAATGATAGTTGTCATGGCTTAAAAGCAATGCCTCGTAGACCTGAATCTATGATGTAGGCCAATACATCATGTACCTTCTCTTTTTTGTGATTTGCATTTACAGTAAAGTCACAAGAATCATCATCCGTTCTGAACCCACAGCACTTTCAAATACACAGACAAATCTCTTTTTTAAGCCCCTTATCCTCTCACAGCATTAGGTATTCGGCAACTCTCGCGAGCATTGTTTTAGCCGGGAAATTTGCAAGGCAGGAACCAGCTCGAAATGGAACAAGGAAGTGGTCAAAGGCCTGTTTAGCAAGGCGTTATGTTTGAGAGCATCAAGTAAGAAGTGCTGTATTACGCCCCAAAAGAAGACTGATTATAAGAACGGATTAAAGTATTAATATTTATAGGATTTAAAAAATATGACTAGAATATAGTTTTACTTGAATAATAAGGTACAAGTATAAGATGCCAATTGTAACCAAGAAAGGTTTGTATGGCATGAGAGAACCATTAAAGTTTCAAGAACCAGAAACCAAAACTCAGATTGACGCAACATCAAGAACATTTTCATCTCCAGAGACCCACACAGCCAAACTAAGACCCACACACAACCAAAAAAGGTTTGCTGAACCTAAAATGCTTCAAAGACCGTTTGCTTGTAGGACATTGCCCATTTTCAAAAACAACAAATATGCTGTGATACAGCATCCGTCAAAATTTGTCAAAAGAAAGTGTTCTGAGCTCAGAAAGATTGACAGCTCAAGCTCCGAGCATCAGTCAGTCAAGAACAACTTCAAGAAGGTCTTGAGGGGACACGCCCAAACATCAACCATCTCTCTGACAGCCTTCAGAAGGTAACATTCAAAACTGATGTCCTTCATACCTCACAAGAGGAAAATTACACCCTAAACCTTTTATATAGCATTCTTTGATGATCTTTAAAAAGCATTGTCAACACCACAATGCAATGCTTTACAAAACTACAACTTCACACTTTCACCAAAGATTCATCTTTCCTCATCCATCAAATTGTATTTTTTGTAAGATAATAATATGTTCACGTCTTTTGATTTGTTATCAAAATATGTCTGTTTTGTATTTGTACACTTAGATATGATTATCATTGACGTCTATGTCATTCCATGATGCAGTTCAGTTTATCCATTCATTTGGATTCGGACAGAAATATGTACATTTTTACGTTGTAAAGAATTACAGTAAAATTTGAGATGTGACATACCAAACAATATATGAAATGTCAATTGACAACAACAATTAAACTAAAAGTAGTAATGAGAAACATTAAACGCATTAGTAACGATGTCCGCAACATTTGAAAGATATCGCGATAAACGGTGTTTTTTTCCTACTGTATATTGACAACATATTTACCGTGAATCATAAAACGTCAACCGTAAACCAATTTACCAGACAAAAAACTTGCTAGTAAGTATTCAAACTGATGTACTTACACAGAGACACGCATAGGACCAAAATCAAAGGACCTAGTCCGAAAAATCTCGCCATATCCAAGGGTTGAACGGCTCTAAGACACCATATGTCCTGTTTGAAACACACACAGATCTGAATTAACCACCAGAACGTTTCAACGTTTGGTCTCCTTCTCATTTCTTTTTAATCTTACTTGTTCTTAGTCGTCTAATCAGTCGGTCCAGTTGTTGGTGTGTTTCCACCTAATAAAACCTTCAATCCGATGTCTGCAGGTCTAGAGAGAGAGCGGAGTCAGAGAGACACTCTCCTCCTCGACTCGGCGATAAGGCCCTTTCTTAACAGGAAGTTGCATTTTCATCTACGCCACACATCTCTTGCCTCGCGCACTGTCATGGCCTTCAAATGGGGAAAATGATCTCACTTTTGCATTCACTGACAGCAAGAGTAGCAGTTTGGGAAAATGCATATTTTGAACCAGGTTTCAAGGCAATGTAGATGAAGCCCAACGGCACGGTAGCAGCAGACATTCTCACATAATTCCACAGATCAAAGCATCACCAAAAGCAAAATAATGTTCTTTACTCACAAAAAAACCTCACATTTGACTTTGATGCTGTGAATGGAGGACTTTTTCTGTTTTTATGAAAACATGTCTGAAATCTAAAAGTAGGCCTGTATGTGAAAATTATGCGATGTACTAAGATGGGAAATGAATCTGTTCAAATCCTTAGAATTCAAAAAGAATGAGTGAGAAATACCCGGATGATTGACTTTTAAGTATGCATCGGATGGATTTTTATCCCATGAGGCCAAGTCGCTAAATTCACAAAAAAATTAAAAATTACGGTAAAACTGTGCCGATTAACTCTTTTCAGGTGTAAGTGATATGGATAACAAGATTTTTTGTATTTCTGTGTGGTTAAATTGTACTTGTTGAAGTACGCCTGACTAAATTGTCTTCGTGGTTATTGTATGAAATACACTGTAGAAAATCCAGTAGAAAACCGTAATATTCCGGCAGCTGGGCGCCAGAACAAAAAAACTTAAAATAACAATTACGTTACATTTTTCATTTTACTTTACTCCAAACCTAAATTAGCAGTTTATATCTGTAACTAAACCACATTTGAAAAATACATGAAAATTCTGTAAAACAAAACCGTAAAATNACTGACAGCAAGAGTAGCAGTTTGGGAAAATGCATATTTTGAACCAGGTTTCAAGGCAATGTAGATGAAGCCCAACGGCACGGTAGCAGCAGACATTCTCACATAATTCCACAGATCAAAGCATCACCAAAAGCAAAATAATGTTCTTTACTCACAAAAAAACCTCACATTTGACTTTGATGCTGTGAATGGAGGACTTTTTCTGTTTTTATGAAAACATGTCTGAAATCTAAAAGTAGGCCTGTATGTGAAAATTATGCGATGTACTAAGATGGGAAATGAATCTGTTCAAATCCTTAGAATTCAAAAAGAATGAGTGAGAAATACCCGGATGATTGACTTTTAAGTATGCATCGGATGGATTTTTATCCCATGAGGCCAAGTCGCTAAATTCACAAAAAAATTAAAAATTACGGTAAAACTGTGCCGATTAACTCTTTTCAGGTGTAAGTGATATGGATAACAAGATTTTTTGTATTTCTGTGTGGTTAAATTGTACTTGTTGAAGTACGCCTGACTAAATTGTCTTCGTGGTTATTGTATGAAATACACTGTAGAAAATCCAGTAGAAAACCGTAATATTCCGGCAGCTGGGCGCCAGAACAAAAAAACTTAAAATAACAATTACGTTACATTTTTCATTTTACTTTACTCCAAACCTAAATTAGCAGTTTATATCTGTAACTAAACCACATTTGAAAAATACATGAAAATTCTGTAAAACAAAACCGTAAAATTCCATACAATTACAGTTTTTGTTACAGTGTAGGTACAAACAGTATGCGCGAATGTATAATTTGATCGGTAATGATGCGTACAGTATGTTACCCTCCTGCACCAATAGTTTGCAAATTGCTGACTAGCAGGTGGATAGACTAGTTTTATCAATAATATTTAGAGGAACATTTTTATTTTTAGTATATGTTGAAGAGGTTGCAACGCTCTAGCAATGCCTGGTAGTAGCATATGTAGGCTTTATGCTAAACGTCACATGCAAATCCCGGAAAAAAGGTCTCATCACATCCAGTTTAGGTCTTGACTTAAAATGCATTTAAATGAGCTACCAAAAATGATCAACATGGATGTCTCATATACAGATTTATATAAAGATACGTTTTTTTACTTTCTTTTTCTCGCTGACATTTGAATAATGCTAAACCAACTACCTATAGCTCAAGATTACCTTATAAATCTCTCTGTTAGTTTCCTACTGCTGTTAACACTTTCTCCATCCAGCAGATGTAATTAGGCCGGTTTTCGAGGTTCAGTCATGTGACGTTTGAATACAGCATTTGTTCATTTGCATGTGAGCACATCATAACACACATTATAGTGTAGTCTTCAAACAATTCATGGTTTAATCGCTGTCAAGCTTTCAGAATGCATCCCGGTTCATTTGTTTTTTATAACTTGGTAATGTTATCAATTATTCTAAAATCTGAATCAAATTTTAAGAAAGGGTAAATAATGTGTTAAATGTAGCCTACAGACCTAACTTTAAACATGTAAAGAATTCATCCATATAAACTGAAATGAGTAATGGGCTTGATAGTGTCATATTTTCATGTGAAGTTACACGTTAGTTGGCTGCTTGACTACATCTCACTTTCCAAGGCCTCTGTGTGTAGGCAATGCTGCAAGATACCACTTCCTTGCTTGCTCTTGTTCTCTCCTTTCTTTTTTTGGTTTCCCGCCTGCTTGAGGAAGTAGGACAGAGCGAAAGAGAGAAATAAAGAGGCGTGAGATTGAAAACTCCCTTTGATCTGTATGAACATATAGATATTGTAATATAGTTAAAATCAACTTTTAATATCAAAAGCTCTTTTGGAATAAGAATGAAAAGTGTGTGGTGTTTACCATAAAATCTACATTCAAAAATATAGTCGGTGCATCCAAAAAATTGTGAGAATTAAACGTACATTACGACATTATGTGTAAATTCCTCTTACTTAGATCTGGTTTATTTGGGTTTTTTTGGTGGGACTTTTAACTATTTCTCTTACATAATCATATGTTATCCAAGTGCATGTTTAACAACACTGGCAAACTAAAGGAACTTAATGTTGTTTTAAAGCCATAAATGTAACCTTAGACATTATTTAAAATAAAACAGTAGGTGGTGAGTCGCTGGCATTAACAAAGCCATCAACCACTTCCGTAAGCATCTTCACACAAACGCACACACTAAAGAACACTCTTGCAGATGAATGCACCATCAGACGCATTGACTCCGCCCACTTTAACACATTGTGAGTCTGATGACTAATTTTATAACTGTGGTAAGGAGTCATTTATCATTTAGCCATTGTGAACATGCACGTGTGCCTACTGAAATACTTGTGTGATTGTGTTAAACAATGCAATTGTGACACATTAGAGCAGCATTATGTCAAAGGGATAGTTCACCCGACAATGACAATTCTGTCATTGTTTACTCACCCTCATGTTATGTCAAACCTAAATGACTTTCTTCCTTCCGAAGAACACAAAAGAACAACGATACAGCTGTTGTTCAGTTACCAACATTCTTCAAAATACCTTCTTTTGTGTTCTGCAGAAGAAAGAAAGTCTTCTGTTTGTTTGCCAAAAATTGGGTTACTTTCAGTTTGAACTCATGATAATTTGATTATACTTCACAAGGTGCTTGTTCCTTATGAATTTGTATGACGCGAAATCAAAACATACAAATGTTACACAAATAAACACTGAAGACACCCCCCAAACCTTACTATCACTGGGATGAAAGTAGATCACTTAAAAAACACACAAAATCGGGTTATTGCAACCCATCGTTGGGTCAAAAATGGACAAACCCAACTGTTGGGTTAAATTTACCCAGAGAATGTTTATATTTGACCCAACAATGGGTTAAAACAACCCAGCATTCGAGTTGAAACCACCCAGCATATAGGTTAGTTTATAACCCAACGGTTAGGTTTGTCTATTTTTGACCCAATGCTGGAATAACCCAACATTTTTTATATAAAGCATACAAATGAGATGAATATCATACGAATGAAGTTAAGAATTGCCATGAGATGTGGTTACTTTATTTTCTTATCATTTCGTGGGTTAAAGTCAAATGAGGTTAACGAGATTTACAATCTGATACAACGGCTCAATTTAGTGCATAAATCATTATTAAAATCTACCCACAGTTTTAAACAATGAACAATATTTTTGATGCATTTACTTAACAACTGAGTTTTATTCATTTGTAAGCAACAAAAAAAAGTTGGCTAACTAGTATACTTGGCATATTTGATTAATGCCATAAACGATCTATTGTCTTTAGTAGGACATAACTACACATTGTACTGAATACGTCTCATAATTTTGATTCTTGTTTATCTTTGACCTTTCATCCTACATCACCAGCTACAGTATCAAGGGACCATTTCAGATTGATATGAAACCAGCCCCTCTGACCTCAAAGAAATGTGTTCCATACACATCCATATTGTTGTGTTTCATGGCTGTCTGGCACAGCTCCACGAGGTGGTGTACTGCTCGATTACTGAAGCATCTCAAGGGTCACTACACCATGTGCTAACCAGGACTGAATCTCAATTCGTGCACTGGTCATGACATACTGTATGTAGTGCGCATGAGAAAACAAAGGTGCTTTCATGGTGTGCTAGTGTACTTCCTAAACATGTTTTATTTGTAAAATGGGAAATATTTTACAAACTTTTAGGAAAAGATTCAATAATAATAAACAGGTTGTTGAAGAGGGGGAGCTGAATGACACTGTGACATCATCATAAACAAACGTTGTTTCAAAGACGGGGCAAACCATTACATTTTGTAGAAAGAGAACACACTTTCTTTGGAAAATGCGCAGCAATAAATCATTTGCAGAAGGACTACATGTTTACTTTACATTGGGAGGTAAACACTTTTTGGTTTAAAAAAAAAACATTTTATATAACTTAAACGTTTAAGTAATAAATGTTACTGCGTATTAGTGCATAGCAAAAGCAGCCAGTGCCTTGAATTGTTTCATTGATAAGTTCTTCAGAAGTCTAATAAACAATTGTACACTTGCTAGGTTAGTCCTGTCAGTCTAAACACTCTGATGTGTTATGGAGCTGATAAAACCTCTATTTTTAAACTTCTGAGCATTTAAGTATCTGTCTGAGAAGAGGCGTGGCCTAAGTCTGCTGCATCTGCAGTATGAATGGGAGGTGCGGGCTTGAGAAGCGATGCACCACAAAGTTACGCAAAACCAAACCTGTATCTGCGATATGCATGTTTGATTTGAATTGAAACACTGTTCAAAACGTTGTATTTCTTAAACAGCTATTTCTGTACATAATCTGAAATACTTTCAGTGGAACCATGTATAGCGAAAGGATGACATTATCAAAGATATGTTTGCCCTCATAAAATCATTTAATTTAGAGTTTACCATACGAATCACATCTTACAGATTGCTTTTAAATTCTATTGGCTACATTCAAATAGATCTGCATTGCCAACTTTTTCTAGCTTTTATTTTATGTGAAACATAATGTGTAAGATGCAAAAGACAGCTGTATGCAACACAGGTGCCTTTAGTACAGTATGAGGTCAATGTGTATGTGAAGAATGGAGGTCACATCTGCGAGACGTAAAACGTTCAGAACACACAAACCCGAACACCACAAAACCAGAAGAGCATACATGACAATGTCAACTTTGTGGTACACAAACATACCAATGCCAAATCTCAAAAGCAAACGTACACTTTTTATCATAATAAATCTATACGCTTGCAG
Organism: Triplophysa rosa; assembly: GCF_024868665.1. Taxonomy (NCBI): domain Eukaryota; kingdom Metazoa; phylum Chordata; class Actinopteri; order Cypriniformes; family Nemacheilidae; genus Triplophysa; species Triplophysa rosa. Next base: position 7,626,095 of record NC_079914.1, read on the forward strand.
CAGCCATTAAAATGATCTGTGGATTTTACATTCGACATCAAAAACAAGAAGCAAGGGCCTTCCAGAGACATTTGCAGAAGCAGTCATCAGTGCAGAGGGTTGAGGAAATAGATGCAAGTGAGATAAGACGTGCAAAGTTTCTTTCGCTTTTTAGCCCAGTTTCTAGGTTATGAACGTTCTACACTAAGACGTTTTTTTTAAAGCTATGAGGTAGTGCTCAAGTCTGGCTCCTTTTTACTAGAACACGGGCAGTGATGTTGGACAGAACGTGTAGTTTCACTTCCTTTCAAGACTTGTTTAGTAAGAACAAAGGTTCCTGCATGTGGATAGTTGATTTTAATATTAGTCTATATATGTTACGGTGTTTTAAATCTGGCGATCCGACTGCAAGTGGACAACACGAAATACAGCTGTGTAAATCGATTCGAAATGTTTTGTGATTGGATAACTCAATGATACAACACGTATGGAAGTATTTTATACTTCTCACAAGGATTACATCTGTAACTACAACAACAAGCATTACACTGAAAATGTCACATGTGGTGAGATTAAAATATGGCCAGTGATGTGGATGTTCAAACAAGGCCTAACACTTCAGAAGTTTTAATCTCCACCACTGGGTGGCAGTGTTCATCCATTTACAGTTCTACAGACTAACTGAAGCTAAGAGTGACCTGTGATCTGAATGAACCTTTGACCCCCTATTAAAAGAGATTTTCCCCAGTCTTCTGATATATTACTACAGTATAGCTAATACTATGTAAAATACATGTTTTGGTGAACTAACTATTATATATTTATGGTGCACAGGATGTGTAAAACACTTTTTATATGAATATTTATTTTGTTTGAATAACTATGAGGTTTAATGTGTCAGTGTAGTGCAGTTAGATTGTACCGCCACCAGATAAACACCTGAATCTGTTTTCCAAAATCAAAATGTACGTACTGTAGACTTTATGTTAGGGACGAAGTGGAGCCAGTTGAATGAATACAAATAAACAATAACAAATAGGAGTGGATTTGGAGGTTGAAATTAAATTCCATAAAGAGCTGAAGATTATCACCTGTATGAGAGACCTGTGTCATTTTCTTCTTCAGCAAACAAAAAAATCCTGGCCACTATTTTCCATGTAACTAAAGTGGCGACGGGGGTCCTTATGGGCTCCTGAAGTCTAAACTGATTAAAAAAAGCACAATACAAGATTTGAAGTACAGTTCGCTTTTTGCCATTTTTTCTGAAGCTTTAGGTTAAAAACTATATAATATGGACAAAACAGAGAAAAGTTTGAATTATGAGAAGATTGTTGTAAACACAGCATTGTTTAAAGTTGGACTGAACATTATTGACTGCACAACTGGGTTACCATACAGCTTTGGACTATAGGGGTAAAAGATGACAAAACTCATATTTTAATGGTAAACTACTACTGTAAAAGGGAAATGGTAAATTTGATTGTGTACAATAGTGCAAAAATGTACATAGACAATTCACACTTTCAAACAAACATTAAATATTTAAAACACCAATTAGTATACACTGTAAAAAAATACTGTGAGTTTCTCCAGATTTTCCATATATTGTTGAAATTATTATTGCAAATTTACAATAAACATTAATGACTTTATTTTACGTAAAAACATTTTTTACAGTATTCGTCTAGCTGCCAGATATTTTTTGTTTTTTTACTGGGTTATTTTTACAGTCAAATACGGTAAAAAAAGCGGTGAAATTACAGAAAAACATACAATTTTATTTGAAAAACTGCTATTTTATGGTATTTGCAACAAGTCCTTCAACTCATACGACCACATTGGTCATTTACAATGTTCCCCAAATACGACCCCGTGGAGCGTTTCCTAAAATATTGCTTCTACCAGCAGCAGGAGAAGCGTTTGTCTAGCGTAATTATAAAATGATATATTGCGCTATTATTTTGCAATGACGACACGTATTGGAGTGTGATTTTTCACTTTAAACTGTCAGGATGAACTGTATTTACATTACAAATCACACCATTCACGCATTTTGAGCAAGCAACGTAACCCATTTATTTATTGTATAACATAAAACACAGCATATAAAACAGTCACAATTGTTTTTCAAAACGGACAGTTTTTATGAGGGAAAGACGCTGAAATAAGCACCATCTGCAGTTAATCTTCACGTCCGAATTTACGGGTTATTTAAAATTACCGCCAGACGAAGTGATAGGTCAGCTGTGATTGTGAGAAAGCATTGGTTCTCGTGTATCTCGTGAAGTCTTATTGGCTCTCGATTGCGTCATGACGTCAGTCTGAACGAGCTCTGCCTACATGGATAATCTTCGTCTAAACTTATTTTTGGCTTCAATTCAGAAGATTTGCAACGCGATTTGTTTCGTAATATACTGTTTGTTTGTCAATTTATGCAATAAATACCTGTGACTGTACATTCATGTGTGTTGCGTTTTGTATGGTTGAGTAGTATTTCGGTTTAGGGTGGGAGGTGGGTTAGGGGTTAAAATAGCTTTAAAACTATAAATATTGATACTATAACAAATTGGAAGAATTAAATCCATATAAAGAGAACAAGCTAAAGCAATGGAATGACTGTACTTCATAATAAGCTGCTGGTGCTAGAGGGCGCTCATCCTTAATACGTAACTGTTGGTCGTAATAAGGTGCTTGTACAAACGGGAGGACAGTCTGGGTATTTTTTTACATATTCTCAGTCGTCCAGTGGTTGATGTGTTTCTACTCGGAGACAGAGCGGAGTCTCCTCCTCCTCGCACTTTGTCATGGTTTTCAGGGTTTACATTTTTTCATTCAATAACAACAAGAGTGAACAAGAACGTTTCAGAAAATGCAGCTTTTGAACCAGAGTCCTATTCGAGACAATGTAGATAAAGGGAAATGGCACCAGCAGACATCCACACACAATCCCGCAGACCGTTTTACATCACGTTAGTATGCAGGACATTTCTCTTTTAAGAAAAATATGACCCTACATCTAAAATAGACTACTAATATATTTTATTATTAGTTTAATATATTAGTATATTATGCAAGATCAGTATGTGTCGGATGTACACTCCTATCCAAATAGATGCTATATTAAAAAAAATACTGAAAAAAAGTGACGTGGCGGATATTTTTAAGTTTAGGTGATATACTTGAAATGTAGTAGGCTAATATTTTCCTTGTGGTTAAATGTTACTTGTTTAAGAGTAAATGATGCTTGCACTCCAACTTTTATCTGGTGAAAAGAAAAACTGCGTAGTTTATATGAAGGACTAATATCTTCTGTTTTTTCTCGTTGTGAGTTTATGTGGGTAACGCCAAAGAAAATCACATCGTCTCGAAAAAAATTGGCCTTTAAAACGATTTCCAGGCTCTTGCGATGCGCCCTGTGCCCTAATACATGTGGTGGTGAGGGTGAAACTATCTCGTCTGGTTTTTACTTAAACAGTTTCCTACTGATAAATGAATGAATAAACTGTTATGTTAGGGTTAAGAATTGAATCTTTATCTCATGATTAGAGAAGATTTTTTGTTTATTTTTATGGAGATTTAAATGGTTTCAGCAACCAGGTTCCGGTATGACCTCTTGCCCATTTTTGATTATTTAAGATAGCCGAGAAGGCTGGCTGCAGTATAGGCCTTCCCGATGTAAACCAATGGACAAGAGCCAAATCAAAAAATCCAATTTCACTTTAAAAGAAATCACGCTGATGTGTGCGCAACTGTTCATTTTTCTAAAAACTTTGGTTTTAGTTATAAGGTGCTATAAAAAGGGGAATATGGGCGTGGCCTTGATACTGCGGCTCCACTTCGCTCTGGCTCCAAATGATGTCATCGGGGAAATATGGCAGTGGCCATAACTTGGACATTTTGACTTGAATGGGGGCACGTTGCCCATCTTTTTCTCAATATATGATCCACACTCACAGGTGTAAATGTGACATTGCAAAAGAACTAAAAAATGCTTCATTAACTCTTTAACGGCATTACAAAGCTAAGAATGGGTTCAGGAGAAGTCAAAAACACCCATGGAGGCATTAGGGAGAGTATATTATAAGTTTATTTATATAGTTTATTTAAACATTTTTGTTAACTAACCAACTAAGAATTAGGCATTGGATGCCTGTCAAAAATCCCAATGTATGTACTGTATTCCCTTTGCATTTTACAGTCAATCACACTAGTACATGAAACTAAACACAAACAGCTGATAATAACAGCAAATGTTTAATGTCAGTTCTATACGAACTAAACCGGTAGCAAAATCCTGACAGTTCAGTGCCTTGACATTTGCAATGTTATAACAAATATTCCACGGTAATACCAAAATTCAGAATCACAAGTCAAATATTTGGTGTGTGTTCATTTTAGCACATGACAGCCTCATTCACTTTCATCATATCGAGGAGTAGCTGGAATATTGAAAAAAACTACTACTACTGTAAAGGTTGGTCAAAAGGAATTTAAAATAGCTAATTTTATTCTGTACAATAACGCAAAAATGTACATACTTCAAACTTTTAGACAAACATGTGAAAACCAGGCTAAATATATCAAAGTTTGATTTCAATTTTACTCTGTCAATAGACAGACAGTCAATAGAAAATCAAGATTTTTTTTCGCCCAATGTTCTTTACATTATGTAGAATGATTTTATGCAAAGAACAGCGAATAAAAGAAGACTTTTAAAAAAGCAATAAGCATACTGTAAACTTAATGTGTATCTTAAATGATCAACATGTGATCAAATGTGCAAATAAACCATCCAAAAAAAGATTAAAGTTGCCCTTCGTTCAACGCCCAAGCAGGTTAGAGGAGAGCAAATAGTCTGATGTCCAATTCAGGTGGGCTTTACGCAGATACTGGATACAGGTGTCACTGGTGTAAGGCACATGTAAAGTGTTCTTCAGTAATAGTTGACACATAAGGAATTCATTTTTAATCGCAAGTTTAATCTCATTTGGAAAAGAATATACCTTATAATTAATTTATAATGTCAAGATTGTGCAAACATGACAGTTTGGTGCCTAAATTCATTAAAAAGGTCAGATTTTAGAAGAAAAAAATATAAGACACTCACCGGACCGATTAGTTTGTTTCTTTCCAGTAGTGATTGTGTAGTGACCGGTGTCACTTTGGTCGCTGGTGATACTGGTGTTGACTTTGGCTCTAATTACACATGTATAATTAGTATATGGTTCCAAATCGTCAAAACTGCATTCTATGCCACTGTTCTTGGTTTGTGTACAGTTTTTCCCTTAAATAAAAAAACATATTTATAGCGCATACATCCTCTGCTTCTAACAGAATTAAAGTCAGCACAGTATTTATACAGCTGAGGTAAAACTTACTATGTACATGTCTACCAGTGCACATGGCTTCATAATTGTACAGTTCAATCCCTGGACAGTTCTTATCATTCAGTGATTTCCATGACATGACAAAGGAACTGCTTTCAATTCGCTGAAATAGGTGGTCTGTATTCTTTTGCCAATCTGTAAGAGAAAAAAAACATAATTTGCTAACAGCACAAATAGTTTCTAATACAACCACAGTGAACCACTCTGAATAATACTGTCAGTCGTTCAACATTTCTATCATTAAACAGTTGTCAAATATTGAATGTTTAGCAACTCTTTCACCATGAAACGTCCTACTGAAGACGTGAACCGTAACTCCTTCCGCCTTTCAATCGATTGGCCACATAAATTATATTTACATTGAGGAGCGCTGTTGCGTTGTAAACTTTATGCAGACTTTGAGGCAAATATTGTATTTTATTACAGACCACGTAAAATATGTTGAATACGGCCCTGCGTGAGAAAATGGATGTGTGACGTGAGAATAGAGTCAAATGGGTGCGAGTCTCACGGCGAATGTGTGACAGTTGGCAGCCCTGTAGCAGAGTAACCACAAGTTACTCACATTAACTAAAGGAACTTATGTTTGAGTACTAAGTTGTTTTCAAACTTGGGTCTAAAATTAAAAACTGCCTACAGCATTTGTCTATTGTTTCAAATCTAATACATTTCTTTTGGTGAAATGTTGTTTAAAAAGTGGTGCGTTTTATCACACACACAAAAAAGAAAACAGCTACCTTTAAACTTGAAGTAAAATCTAAATAATGCCCAGGTTAAAACTTGCTGTGTTCAGTTACATTAAACTTACTTTTTTACCCACTATAAATGTAACCACTGAAAATGGAGTTTAAACTCTGAAAACCTATCGAATTGATTGTAACAGTAGTCAGAATTAAAAGAAAGAAAATTTTTAAAAGCCCATTTCAAGGGATAGTTCACCCAAAAATGAAAATTCTGTCATCATTTACTCATCATTTTAAACCGGTATGACTTTCTTTCTTCCACAGAACACAAAAGAAGATATTTTAAAGAATGTTGTTAACTGGCCCCCATCAACTTGCATTGGTTTTGTGTCCATACAATAGAAGTGAAAAGGGGCCAGTGCTGTTCAGTTACCAACTTTCTTCAAAATATCTTCTTTTGTGTTCTGCTGAAGAAAGAAAGTCATACAGATGACAGAATTTTCAATTTTGGGTGAACTGGTTTAATATTCTCTTGAATCATCCAAACATTTGTAAATATACTTTCACTGTATCTAAATGGAGCTGATTAAAACAAAGAATGACTAATACAATTCTAATATTTGCAGATGTGTTGGAGGTAATTTGGATGCTTCATTTTTCTTAGCAACTTACCACATGTTATGTTAACTGGAATCTCTTTACTCTTGATGGTTTTATCCTCATAAGAGTATTCTCCTGTGCATTTATATGTTTTGCCGGGTAAAAATGACACATTCTGATCTAAAGCAAAAGTACGACTCCAAGCTGAGAAAAAAAACATTCATTATTAGCTCAGTCATCAAGGTAAATATGTATGTAAAGTACAACAGAATAATTATGAACCATTTACAGTGTGGAAACAAAACCCTTCTGGTACTCACAATCTCTGGTGCATTTGACTTGCATTTGTGTGTCGTCACAGTCCTGTGGTTTATTACTCCACATAAACTGAGTGGGGATTGTTTCATTATAGGTTATGCTAGGTTTGTCTGAAACAAAGTTGATCAAGTTGATTAAAATACAGGAAAAAATGCCTAAATCAGATCATACACTCAAAACTGAGACAACATCATGATTGACAAAGGCCCTGGAAAAACTGAATGGGTGAGTTAAACATGGACTGAAACATCAAGTTTTATAGTATTGACCAGGATAAAAACACTTCAAGTCCCAGAATGCAACTGCATTTAGAAAATTCCCCTTCCTGTTATTCCAATTTAACATCCTGTAGGATGTACCAGTAAAATTTAAACTTCAACTCATAAATTAAAAGACTACAGTATTCACAAATTCCACTATACTGTATAATGACAAATATATATCAGTTGTGGGGAACATCTGTACTGTCTTGTCCCACACTTACAAGGTTGCTGTAAATGTGCCTCAAACTTTGTTTTGTGTTCCTCTGAATGACAAGGATGTGCAGAATAGTGAGAAACCGGCATCAATGTAAAAGAAAGTGAAAACCTCACCTAGACTAAATACTATATACTCGACAATCCTTCTATGTTTGACTTTATGTATTATATGCATAGCTGTGTTTGATCAGCAGTAAAATTGAAGTTAAATCTGTTTATTTAATGAAATACCAACCTGGGGGCAACATGGCCATCATTGTGTAGTTACATTACATTTGTTCAAGGGTTACGTTAACGGCATTGAGTTCTGCATCTTTTTGTTTTTTATTAACACACTTTTCAAATTCCACTTTCCATCTTTCATAAGCAGAACGCGTGTATCAGTCAGGTTTCTACACGAAGAAGGGACTCCTATCTCATCCTATAAAGAGAATGAGAGACAATACCATACAGTACATAAATACAACACATTATAATCTTTATAGGTATTAAAACTTTATATTTCACAAGTTGACAAATGTCTTGACTTATCCTGAATTAACTACTAATTCTCAATAACGGTTCACAATAAGGTCAGGGTTAATAATATACAATTAGTTAACTTAACAGTAATTCATGTTTCTCATAAACATACTTATTATTTAAATGAGGATTAATGTTCATTATAAAAACCATATAATTTCAAGATTAATAAAATGCTATAAAAAAGTGTCAACAAAATTGGACTTTATTGTAAAAGTGCCACAAATTCTTCCATCTGTCTCAGAGGTATTTCTGCTTGTATGTACCATTTGACCTGGCTGTTTAAATCAAGTTTTGATATCATTCAAAACTGACAAAGCTTAAGTTCTAGTGCAACGCAAAGAATTACAATGGAATGTCAGGTCCGTGCAGAGAGAAACTCAGTTATTTCTGTTCTGGTTTAAGCAGGGTGACAATGATAAAACTTTCATCATCCACACTCTGGTAAACAAGATAAAGATAAAATAAATCACCTTACCCGTAAGGAGTGTTGAAATGTTCATCTCCAGAGACTGTACAGTTATTTAACTTCAACGGTGTATTTGAGTGCATGGTTTTAACTGATTGAAACCTGATATTGTGATGTTCTCCTTTATGCCTTTTTGTTGTGGTCACATATCCTCTGTAGTTTCTCTTATCTTGACAGTGTATGTACACTTCAGCAGACGCCATTGAGAATCTTTCACCTCTGCAACCACTCGGAGTCATCGCAGCAGTGAACTTGCCTATACGGGGAGACAAAACATTATCAACATTTCTAAACTGCAGCATGTGCTTTTTTTGCAAGAATAATGGTTGAGGTATATGAACACGCTTCTCCCAGAGTTTTCTTTACACTCATGTTGGGATCATCACTGTTAGCTGACTTGAACTAAACAGGTGAAATATAAGGATACTCACATTTGGGTTCTGCACCAGGAGCTGAGGAAAGCACAAGTTTACAAGTTAATCCCAAGTCATGTGATTTTGATACAACAGATCATTTGTAAAGAAGGGTGAATATGCAGAGCATTCAGACTCGAGGCTGAGATGTTCCCCATGCCGGTGTGTTTGTTGAATGTGGGTATACCTGTGCTGGGGGTGATGGTGGATGGGGGTAAGACTGTGGTGGAGGTGGTGTTTGCAAGTGAGGCGGAGGTGGCATTCTCTACTAGGTGACAACAGAAATGATTACTTTACTACTTTACTGTATGCATTGCATTTACTGCAAAGTGTGTTATTACATTACATTACGGTCTGATGCGATTATTATTATAAGACAAAAAGAACAACAAACAAACAAAAATGAAAAAGTGTGTTTGATCATATGGCCGTATCAGTAGAAAGCTGTTACCTGCAAACCTAATGTTAAAGTTGACATTATAGCTAACTAAAGATATTTCTCTTTCCGGCCATTATATAATTTTCCTGTTTCTGTATCATCTGATACATCATTCTTTTTCAATATCTTTTGTGTCTTAAAATGACACAGTACAACAACCCTATTCCACACCTTTCTCTGGTTGGGAGGTCAGAGGTGAAGTGCGTGCGGGTGAGGGGCTTGTTGTTACTATGGTAAAAGATACCTGATGATCATCTGATACTGTAAATCATTTTATATACTGTAATACTCAAATACACAGACACTGTTACCTTCAGCGGATGTGTTGTCATGTTGAAGTGAGGGGGTGAGTGAGGGTGAGGATGTTTGGATGGTCTGATCTGTTTCTATACTTTCAGTATCGCTTCCTACTGGTAAACAATAATGGTGATGCAATGAAATAAACAGTTTCTCTTTTTAGTAGAGCACACTTTTTCTCAAAGGCTCAAATTGTTTTTCTGTTGACTAAAAACATCCTTATGCTGTCTGCAGTCTTGAGCATTCATTTGTGCTAATAATATGTAGATTAAATTTGCTTTATTACACAGGAATGACAGGAAAAGCACATAAATTGCACAAAGTAGGACAGGGACATGCGTTAAATAAAGCCGCAAATAGCAGAACAAGGACGAGGCAAACCTTAGTAAATAAAACTACTCTCCTACAATAAAGTTTGCGTCTGAAGAGGAAACTCCTACAAATGCAAATGCAATAAAGCCAGTCGCAAAAACAGCCTTTCTAGCGCTAATTTTCACTGCGTGTCTTTGTACATACAGACAGTCGATTTTGTGCCCAAAANTTCAGTAGTTGTGTGTCAGGCTCGTACTTTCTGCATGTTAGATAATAATGGATATACTGTATGAGCAAATTAAATGTTTCTCTTTCAAAGAAGTTTAGATTTGGATATCGAATTATCTGGTGTGATTATTGCTCGAATAGTTTTTTTGTTTCAAATGTTCATAAACAGGCTACACTCATCTCATTTTGAATGTAATGTGACATATTTCTGAGGATTTTCAGAATATTCTGTGAGAAATAAATAGGGAGGGACTTCATCTATCAAGAGTTGATGGGGTCAGACCTGACTGTGTTAACAAAATGCTGCTTTACAACATCGTAAAACTATACAAAACAGATCATGTATTTTATTCCTTTCCCACCCATTCTAAAATGTGGCACTGTGATTATAGCAATGCATTATGGGAAGATGAAGGTCAGAGTATAGAGAGATGATGAGTGAGAGAATAGAAATGCAGGAGTGTGAGGTTTATGAAATGATGATGTAAAATAAAAGGTGCTAAGCCGCACTATATAAAATAAAGTTTATTATTATTATTATTATGATATTAGGATTACCTCGGGTGGTGCGTGGGTCTGGTGAATTGGTCATATAGTTCCACCCCCAGTAGTCTATAACAGTGTTTCCCAACCCTGGTCCTCCGCACACCTTCCAGAATGTTTTAGTTCTCTCCCTATATAAAACACCTGAATCAACTCATCAATCAGGTGTTTTATATAGGGAGAGAACTCAAACATTCTGGAAGGTGTGCCCCGAGGACCAGGGTTGGGAAACACTGGTCTATAATCATAGTTACATATGCCGTCTGAATTGTAGGGCTGAACGATTAATCGAATCGCGATGTGAGACGTTGCGATTTGCTAATCGCAAGAGGCTGCAATGTGAAAAATAGGAAACGCGTCTGTTCCAAGCCCGCTTTGAGTGGCATTCTTGCTAACCAACTGAGTGAGCACACCTCCGTTATGCCCAATCAGCACTGCCCTAGAAACGCCCGTCATTAAAAAAACAAACATACAGAAGGCAGGAGAGAGAGAGTGTGTGTTATTATGGCATCTGCAGAGTCAGATCGATCATATTAGGCAAATAAATACTAAAGAACCGTCCAATTCAGAAGACCGCACACACAGCCTGCGTCATACTCGCGCGACTCTTCCCCGCGTTGCGCGTCTCGCGGACGAGCCGTTTAAACTTGACGCGCATACACAGCCTGTTTCGTAATGACGTTTATAGTACTTGAGTCCGGCTCGGGCATCTGGCATTATGGACGAGGCTTGACGATTTCAATTTTAGAGTTTCAAGACATCCTCATTGAGGCATAAATAACACAATCTGAATCGACAAGGAACCCTCCGAGATGGGCATTAAACTGTGAGGCACTGCGTTTCAAGGCTGTCTGGCATTTCATTCAGCGTATTTATAAGAAAATATGATCAAAATAGAGAGAACGTTATCTATCAAAAGTTCATTAGGGCCACAACGGACTGTGTTTTAACATCACGCTACATTTCAATGCATAAAACAGTATTTTACTATTTTTAAATATGATTTAACCATAAACCATGTTAAGTCAACCATAAACCAAACACTATAAAAACGCTACTCAAAATGCAAAAAAGATGTACTTACACAGAGCCATGCATAGGAAACAAATCAAGGGTCCTTGACTGAAAAATCTCGCCATATCCAAGGGTTGAAATGGCTCTTCTAAGACACTGTATGTCCTGTTTGAAACACACAGATCGGAATTAACCATCAGAAACCATTTTTGGTCCTCTTCTCATTATTCATCTTACGTTGTCTGTTCAGTCGGTCCAGTTGTCGGTGTGTTTCCACCTAATAAAACCTTCGATTTGGTGAAGCCTCATCTCTGCTCTGACCTTTTATACCCTTTTTAACAGGAAGCTACGTTTTCATCTATGCCACACGTCTCGTTTCGCACATTGAAAAAACCAACCTGTTTGTGGTGATAAAAATGTATTTAATTGCAACTTTAAGTATACAGTACTTAAACGCACAAGTGTGTGAAATATGGGTTCAAGTGTACTTCAAGTGGTACCTAAATACATTTGTTAATACAGAGAATACAAAGTTAAAAGCACATTTTAGTTCATATTCATGCCGTTTTAAAATAGCACAGTTAAGAAGATTATCTTAAAAAGTACTAAATAATGATTTTTGTTTTTTAAGCACAAAAATAGTACACGAAAATAGAGCAATTAAAGAACATAATGAAAGTGCACTTTTTTTCACCTGGGAGTGAATAATGAAAATGAATAGAAATACTGTAAGTGTGTGGTGTAGGACCTTCCTGATATGAAACGGATGTTTTAAATAACAACAGTAGGTGGTGAGTCGCTGGCATTAACAACACCATCAACCACTTCCATAAGCGTCTTCATACTAATGCACTCACTCAAGAACACTTGCAGATCTGTACTAGTGAAGCACAATCAGACGCATTGTGTGTCTGCTAAAATACTTTATTTGTTAAAATAATTGTGTCAAACAATGAAACCCATTACAATAGTACATTTAAAGGTCCAGTGTATGAACTTTAGCGGCGTCTAGTGTTGAGGTTGCGAAATTACAACCAATGGCTCACTCCACCGCTCACCCCTCCCTTTCGAAGCACTACGGTGGCTGACACAGTACTAAGATGTCGTCACGTTTTCGCTTCTTTTGCTTCGCTGTAGAGCAGTTTGTCCGTTTAGGGCTACTGTAGAAACAACATGGTGAATTCCATGTGAGGAGACCCGCGGTGTATGTAGATAGAAACAGCTTATTAATAAAAACATAACGCTTCATTATGTAAGGTCTTTATACACCTCTGATCACATAGTTATGAATATTATATTGCATTTCTGTTAATAGATCCTCCAAAAAATTACACACTGGACCTTTAAGCCCCTGGATTGTATGTTTGCCTTTCCATATTTGAATGATGTCATAGTCATGCTTGCAGAAAATAACACATTGTACTGAATACTTCTCATAATTTTGATTCTTGTTTATCTTTGACCTTTCATCCTACATCACCAGCTACAGTATCAAGGGACCATTTCAGATTGATATGAAACCAGCCCCTCTGACCTCAAAGAAATGTGTTCCATACACATCCATATTGTTGTGTTTCATGGCTGTCTGGCACAGCTCCACTAGGTGGTGTACTGCTCGATTACTGAAGCATCTCAAGGGTCACGACACCATGTGCTAACCAGGACTGAATCTCAATTCACGCATACACTGTAAAAATGCAGTGACATTTTTTATTTCAACCCATTTTTGGGTCAGAAAGGGACAAACCCAACCACTGAGTTAAGGTGACGGTTCACCGAAAAAATGATTCTTCTGCCACCATTTACTCACCCTCTTGTCATTTCAAACCTGTATGACTTTCTTTCTTCTGATGTCACAGTTGCGAGATGTAAAATGTTCATAGCACACAAACCTGAACACCGTCAAAGCAGAAGAGTATGCATGTATGACAATCTTAACTTCTTGGTACACAAAAGTACCAGTTAATATCCTCAAAACCAAACATACTTCCATAAAATACAAACATGTTGCAAACATATATCCATAAAAAACAATCACTTCAGCAGCCATTAAAATCTTCTTTTTGATGCTACATTGCACATATTTAAAAAAACATTGCACATATTTAAACAAAAACTGAAAGTTAAAAAACAGAAGTCAATGGTTGAGGAAATATATGTGTGAGAAATACAACGTGTCTGTCAAGTTTGGGTGGCGCTTAAATGGATAGTTCACCCAAAAAACATCATTATTTACTCACCCTCTTGTCATTCCTCCGCAGAACACAAAAGTAGATATTTTGAAAAATGTTGTTAACCGTCACCCATTCACTTGCATTGGTTTTGTGTCCATACAATAGGGGTGAATGAGTGCCGGTGCTGTTCAGTTAACAACTCTCTTCAAAATATCTTCTTTTGTGTTCTGCAGAAGAAAGAAAGTCATGCAGGTTTGAAATGACACGCGATCTGTCTCACCTCAACACAAGAGAATGAATCTCCTCATATTTTCATACATGTAGGCAAGGCCTAAAATCGAAGTTTCAACCTCCACCACTGGATGGCAGTGTTCATCCATGACCGTTTCTACAAACTAACTCCTACACATCTGCTTGAACATTCAACCCTTTGACCATAAAAAGAGGCTTCTGGTCATTAGTACGGCATAAATATTAATATAACTACTGTATAGTTACTGTGTTTTTTTCTTCCCATAGGTGTGGGGTTTTTTATTTTCATGGACAGATTTGTAATGAGAGCATACAGTGGCATCTTCACGGGAAACACCCAAATCCTGTCCCATGATGCACCACAGGACAGAGGAGCGATGTATGATTTTGTCCTGTTCATGTTAGTCATCATGGAGAATAATGCATTCAATTTGAACACCTTTCCTGTCCTCTCATTGGCCTCTTCATTTTCTTTATTTTTTTGTGCTAAACACCAGGAGCCGATGATACCAAATATATTCATTGTTGACAGGATGGGGAAACAGCATGGGTCTTTGTATTTCTGGGAGTGTATGTATCCTGCATACCTAGGAAGCTGAATTGAATGATCAGTTTAGAGGATTTTGTTTGAAATGGTGAAACAAGGGTTATGTCTTTCAATTAATGGTCGAAAAATGCAAATGTACATCTATAATAGTACAACAAATATAACATATATCCAAGTCCACACTGGAGCAAGTTGTTTTCTTCCGTGAGCATCTTGGGTAACCACAAATTATTGTCTGGTCACGCAAGTACTGTATGGTAAGATTTGAGAGAACGGTTTCAAGGTCTTGTCTTAATAACATGTTTTAATAAAACCCTACAACAATGGCATGAATGTGCCATTTTAAAATAATCATGTAATATTAGCCTAAATATAATGCAAAAATTATGAAACTTACAGCAACTTAAATTAGTTAAATTACAACATAAAATACTTATTTTACTACTATTATTTGCAAACGTAAACACAGCCGAAACGAAGCAATTTGTGACATTGACCGAACAGCTGTGTATTAAACCTGAAATCTTTTTTAAACAATTTAAACAAAATTCGTCTCTGTGCGTGCAAAACATGTACTGTATATGACTCTTTCCTCTGTGGAACACAAAAGAAGATATTTTGAGAAATGTCTCGGTGGTTTTTGTTCATACAATGGAAGTCAACATAGGGGTCAATGTTGTTTGGTTACCATCGTTCTTCAAAATATCTTCTTTTTTGGTTTGGAACGACATAAGGGTAAATAAAAGACAAACAAATGTTCAGTTTTGGGTAAACTTTCCCTTTTTGAAGAATGATCCAAAACTAGCCTCTTTGCAATTGCTTTTAAATTCACATTTTTCCTATTGTGTAACTCTTGAGTGAGAATCTGATCGGCGCACACTTTTAAGCTCTGTATATTTCTAACACAGAGATGGACTTTCAAAGGAGGTTGCCATGGCGCGGTTGAGGGCTGAGAAATGTCCAATCATCATCGAGTTGTACACCACATCGCTCGGCACCGAATTAACACAGTGCAAAGAGCCAGGTAACAAGCACCACAGAGATGAATAGAAGATAGCTGACCATCTGAACACAGAAACCAAGAGGACCCTCTGGACTAAACAACAACGACAGTCATTAAAATTCCAGATCAAAGGATACATTCATGCCGACTAATGGCAATCAAGATGCTCCACTACACCAAAGCAAAGAAACCTCAATTTATAGTTCTTCATAAAAGGACCGAAGACGTAAAGAATGATTGAATGAGAAAGAGAAAGAGAATTGAAGACTATGCCACAAGGAATTCCAAACATATCGAATGCGCTTTGATGTATACATCTATTTTACAATGGATACATAGTTGTTGTTGCTGTGCTGTATTATTCCTAAACAAACAGCAGGTATGGTACTGGACTCTCTGGAGATGTTTACCTGCTATACGGCATCTTCTGACAAGGCAGCTCTACCTGTTCGATTTGTAAATGCAGAATCTGTCGGTCAAAAAGCACTGTTCATTTCAACCAATACGTTATTTGGGTTTAGCGAGTGCACCTTAACTTCAAAACAGAAAGGTGTCAGATAAGAATATGCATAGGAAAACAGATCACAAATGAGATCTTTTTAGTAAGACACATACGAGATCATATACTCGTATAAAATGTTGGGTTATTTTCAACCCAGTGTTGGGTCAAGAAGGGATAAACCCAAGCATTGGGTTGACAATTAACCTACCGGGGACGGGGGACGGGTTGGGGCAGGGCGGATGGGTTTCAATCTTATTTCTACCATATTTAAAAAACATTAAGATTGCTATTCAGCACAGGACAGGACATAAGCTAACAAAATAAGGTGGTTAGAGAAAATAATGCAAGATAGTGGAAGGACCTTACCAGGCTGCCTATGGGGATTTGATAATAGAATGCTCCTGACTGCATGACATATCGGAGATAAAACAGTGACACCGGCCTAATGAGGAGCTATAGCCAAGGCCATTCCAAAGGCCAGCGTGAGCTAACGTATTTGCTCTTTGTCATGGCTTTGCTGGTTTAGGATGGTTTTAACTGGTTTATTCCCAGTGTGCCCAATGAAGAAAAATCTGAAACCAGACTGGGAGACCAGTGAATTAGCTTAGGGTGGTTTAATTTGTTTTTCATCACAACCAGAAGACTACAGCGATGTTATTAAATCCTTTATGTGCCCAAGAAGATACTTAGAGAAACGTCTCTGTGGTTTTGTGACTATACAATGGAAGTTAATGGGGGTCAATGTTGTTTGGTTACCATTCTTCAAAATATCTTCTTTTTTGTTCTGCAGAAGAAAGAAAGTCATACAGGTGACTTTCACAAAAAAAATATATTTTGGGGTGAACTGTAAAAAAAATCCCGGAAATTTTATTATATTATATTTTAAAATAAACTGTCAAATAAAAATGTTTCCCTGTAAAATTAAGTTTTCTCCATTTTTCTTGTAAATCTTTTCTGTAATTTTACGTTTTGACCATATTTTTATAAATAATTA
Source organism: Triplophysa rosa (assembly GCF_024868665.1). Classification (NCBI taxonomy): domain Eukaryota; kingdom Metazoa; phylum Chordata; class Actinopteri; order Cypriniformes; family Nemacheilidae; genus Triplophysa; species Triplophysa rosa. Next base: position 7,643,250 of record NC_079914.1, read on the forward strand.
TTCTGTAAAATGTCCTTTTTTTACAGTGTATCCCTTTAAATACATCATTACAATAATGAGAATCAAAAGGAAGAATGAAACTTAGAATGGCAAACTACATATTCCCTTGAGAAGTCTCTTTTTGTACAGATACATTGGTAGCACCCTAGAGATTTGGCTGTGAAGGCTAGCCACACACAGCAGGCTGCCTTTGTTCCACTGAAAGCGTTTGTCTTGGGTGTAGTGAAAAGAAGAGGGGTTAAAATCCAATTCAATCAATATCACTGGAGATGTACAGATACAAACAGAGGCTAAGGACTCCTCCCTTCTCAAGCTGAAAGTTATAATGGAATAAAATGTTGAAACGGCTTTGAAGTTTCGATGCTAATCCCCGAGCATGTCAATACACGCCGTATTGTTACAGACATCCACAAAAAAGATCTAGGAGATGATGTGAGTGTTGTCTACTTGTCTGTATTTCAAAATACAACTCAAAAATATTTTATATGAAAAATTGTGTTCGCTCAATGCAAGTTAAGGCTCGTGTGAACGTCTCCTGAATCCCAGGTCCAAGAGGTGCACGATAACACATCCCATAATAAACTGTCCCACCATCATTGCCAAATACCCCCGTTCACCTTCCATTCCCCCACCATCCAGGTTAACCCTGCGTGTCCCAGCTAATGAGGAGTTTCCGTGGCCCGCTGAGCGCCCGGGTTGGGCTGGAGCTTACCCCCGGCGTGGGACCGGGGGAGCGGGACGGTAGAGCAACGGTGTCAGCCGCCGCTTCGCTGCACATACATCATGCCGGTCATTAGCGGAGGATCAGGCTGGACCTTTGGCCAGCGCGCCACTGGCGGCAGGGAGAGGATGGTCATAAAAAACCCTGGCTCTGTCACTCATTGTCACTTAAAGCGAGAATTTATCAGGGCCTCTGCCTGCGCGCCGATGAATAATGAATGAGGTTCTGGAGCTTTGCCTTGACGCTCCGGTGCTAATGGGGCCGGAAAGCTGCGGCAGGACCATCCTTTGTGCCGTGAGGTTGCGCTGTCGGGGTACCGACCGGCCTCTATTGGTGGGGAAGCCGGACCATAATATCACACATTCACAGTGAGGTCTGACCTCTCCTCTTCTCTTGATGTATATGCCTGGAGCTGCATATCTAGACCCTGGGTAGTCCATTCTGTAACACAAAAAGTGAAGGAAATTTAACACCGGTGCTTCTTCATAGCCGGTTTAAGAGCCCTCGCAAATTCTCTTTTCTCTCAAAAATGTTCTGCGTGTTGACATTCCCTTGCGTTATTTAGGTACAAGAGCAAATTTTCATTTTTGTTTTGACATAAGGCTGCTTAACGCGGCCTTAGAGGAGTTGAAAAATTATCCCCGACTATAAATATGAAAGTAGTTTTGCCTTCAAGATTTGGATTCGGGGAAGAGAAGGTTATCTCTGGCGGGCACTTTAGCATGGATTCATAAAGGCCAGGATGTTGCATCAGTACCCTATACAGCCAGAAGGATACTACAAGTGCGGTAGGGCAAAGACTTTCTTCAGAGCCAAAAGGCAACGATAGGAAAGCTTGTTTTATTGGACTCCTTAATCCTCGCAGTTCAGGAGATGAAGATGTCTGACAGCTTGGGAACTTCTTTTAATCATGGAAGGATGTAGATACTTTATAATCTGTAAATGATAAATCTATGCTGTTATTCACACATTCACAGTACATTACGAGCAAAGCCCAACACCACAGAGAACTTGCATCCGTCGCTGTCTGAGGATGACTAAAGGCGAACCCTCTTGTCATTTCAAACCTGTATGACTTTCTTTCTTCTGCAAAATACAAAAGAAGATATTTTAAACCCATTCACTTCTATTGGGTACGGACACAAAACCAATGCAAGTCAATGGGTATCGCTGTTGGCTGTTGTTTGGTTACCTACATTTTTAAAAAGCTTGCTTTTGTGTAAATTGACTGTGCAAAGCATGATCCTGCACGGCGTGTTGAACGTAGAATGCCGGAAATACTGTCACAATCAAAAGTCTACCGTGGAAAACTTTTTTGTGAGGAAAGTTTGTCGTTGTGTTTTCTGGACTGAAGGAGGACTTCAATTGCACACTTTTGATACGGCACCTAACCATAAGACTCCACGGCCTGATGAAACAGAGTTTAAACTCAGTCTCAAAGTCTCCGAGCGAAAGACTTTTTGATTTATTCAGAGAAAGATTTTGGGGGAAAATGAAACAAACAAGCGAGGCATTCTCCACACTTTCTTCCCGTCGAGTCTCTGAGAACTTTCCGCTAATTACGAGCAAAGCCCAACACCACAGAGAACTTGCATCCGTCGCTGTCTGAGGATGACAAAAGGCTTAGAGGGGGCAAGAAACAAACAAGACCCAGAATAAGAAAAAAGCTTCCCAGCTAGCTGCATGAGCGACAGAAACGTCTAATCAGTCGTTTTGGGGTTTTTTTGCCTTCAGCGTCTTATTGAAGCAGCAGTTCCTCTGATCAGTGAGCGAAGGGACCGTCCCACTAAGCCGTTCTCTCGTCCTATGAAGCACGGGTCAGTCCTTGGCAAGTATCCTTGCGCCTCCACTGACTTCCACATTGGTGTATCTGGTGTTCATTACCATGCAGAGACGCATGCCGGGGGTAACGGCACCCCAGGACTGCCTGGAGGGGCCACGCTGTATCCAGCCTCCATCGGGAACTGTTGCACGGCTGGTTGCCGTCGAAATGGGAGCGCGGGATGGAAACACGAGTGCATTATGTGACTCCCTGCCTCAGGGTCAAAGAGGAGGCGACGTGGCATCTCCGCTATGCGCTCGTAAACAAGCAGAGGATGTTAGATCTCTTGATCGTATTCAGAGGCTTTATTATGCTGATTTTTGAGCAAACTAAACTAATCAAGGCAACTTTTCCCCTTCTCGCGTACACACAGGGGAAATCGTCAGAAAGGTTAGGCGCCGAGAGTCGATCCGGATGCCTCGCCTCCAAACTTCGCACTCTCTGGATCGTTTCAAACAAACACGCGGGGAAAGTCCGAAAGCTCTGGTGTGGTATAAAGCGATTTCGTGCGGAATACTTAATTGGAAGCGGAGGCTTGATGGACCATTGCGAGAATTATTCACATTCGGTGTGCTCGATGGGACCGAAGTTGTAAATAGTTAATTATGACTGTGTATGCAAATGTTGGCCTTTAAATGAATTCAAGGAATAATTTCCATGTTGGGGTATTTGCATAAATGCATATTACATGCATTTCACACTCAACACCTCAAAATGTCATAAAGAGTGATAAAATGTTTTAATTGAATTCTAGTTTTGCTAAACCTCATCATCAAGTTCAAGAAATGGACTACTGGCTTTTATTTAAAAAAAAAGATTGATGCGTGTTTAAAAACACCTCACGAACATATCAGTTCTGTTTGATTCATTAAAAAAATGTACATCTTTATGCATATTTTCACATCATAAAATAATTTTATATTAGTATTATTACTTGGTAAAATAAAAAAATGGTTAAATATAATACAAAATATAAAAAACTGTATATATATATATATATATTTATAGATACAGATGTAAATACTAATATGTTAAAAAAGTGTATTATGTTCAGATATATTTAATATCTGATATATTTACATATTTTACATTGTTAAAAATACCATAAAAACGGTAATATTTCTGCAGCTCGGGTGGCAGACAAAAACATAAAATAACATGTTTTGTCAAGTAAAATGACATGTCTTTCACAGCATTTGACACCAAGTTTGTGAATTACAGTTTTATTGCATTTCAAAAATTTGTAAACGACTTTTTTCTATTTGTCTACATTACACGTTTCATAGTAGAAAAAAAAGTTCATCACGACATTTGTATTTTTACAGTTTTAACAGTCATTTGGCAAATGCGTTTAGCCACTTGTATGTGTGTGTCCCCTCTGAATGAACCGATGATCTTTGCACTGTTACAGAAATCTTCTGTTGCACAATTGATATTTGCATGTTGCATGTCTTTTTTACTTCAAAAATGCACTTCCATAAGTGTCCCTTTTCAAACTCCTCAGTTAACACCAACCGCATTGAAGAACTGACATTACCGTTATCCGTATTCCTGGTGGGCTGGTCTTACCACAAAGCCTGAGCTCTGACTGTCAAGAACAGGTAAACGGAACGCTTTGGAGACAAGGGGGGGAAGGAGAAGGGGAGCGTTAGTTTGACTGTGTTAATTGGACTTTACAGTAACAGTGTGACAGGTGTTGTTTAAGAAAAAAACTCTGTAAACACGCCGAGCGGTTTGTCAGGAAAATGCAGCTCCATCCTACTGCACCCGTTTCCCTTGCCGATTTCCATCACGCAACCTCGAAATTAATGTTGTCTGGTTGTGTATCGCTTTATTGGAGACGTGTGAGAAAACGGTGGAGAAAAAGGCGGGGCTTCGTGTCCTCATCATACACCCTCTCCGATAGAAGCTTGGGATAGCTGCTTCAACAATAGTCCGACGGTGCCCCCCCACCCTCATGCCAAGACGCTGTTAGCTAGGCATGCCATACTTCTCATTTAAAACCGAAAAACAATGTATTTTCACAGCCCCGGCAGGTCATGCCACTTTGTTGTTTCGTTCCTGTCAGAGCAAACAACTTTTAAAACACGGGACGTCTTCTCTTGCGTTAAAAGCTGTCAACAAATAGTCGACAACAGCTCCCAGCGTTCTCCGCGGGCAAAGGATTTGTCCAAAACAGATGTTTCACCTCTAAATATAAACATATCGTGTATTGCACTTGCTTGTAAAGGAGTAAAACAAAGTCATTTTGTTTTTCGGAAACGTCGGCCTGTTGTCGGTACAAAAGTCAGCCGTGTCCAGCTGCGATGCTGTCAACTCCAAACGGCTTTGAGTGTGATGCGCTTGTGTTCAAAATGCGATTTCAAAGCTGTTTTTCACTCAGCCAAGGACAAACAAGGTCATCGGCCGCTGAATAATGCGTATTGCATATCTCTGCACTGAACCTGCAGACCATTTTCCTGCGTCGCGCAGCCTGCCTTCCTATAACGACCTCCGCCCGCAGAGCAAAGCGTGGGAACGCGCAGTCAGACGCAGCCTTTCGCTCCAGCGTGCAGCGAGGCCACAGGTTTATGCAGGAATGTCTGTGGTCGCACGCTCACCGCGTAAATCAAGGCCTCAAAACAGAGCGCATTTCATTCAGTGAGGTTGAAGAGCAAAGCTCGGAGGACGTCTGCATCTGGTAGCGTTTTTGATTTACTAGGGACCTGCACAACATTACGGCACTGGAAAACGGTGGGAGCCCGAGTCCAAAGGGTTTCAATGCGTAGGCGTACAGTCTGAGGGATTTGGTCGTGGCGGTTGGCATCCAGAAGGGCTCTGCCATTCCAGAGGATATGAGAAATGGCGGTTTATGCACGAGACTGCTTTCATAACATATATAATGTATAATGTCAGGGGGTAATACATTGAAAATGAGTATACCACAGTAACACATCTGACATGTTTATGACATTGCAAAACAATCAAAGTGACTTTATGCGTAAATTGTCACATTGTAATCTAATAGCTTAACATTTTCATATGTATTGATATATTGATACAAAAAAAGCATCATATACATACATAATACATGCAAAATATTTCGTTTTAATGATTGTGAAACAAATGTGCATGATTATTTGGGGACATATTATGAACACTGCCTTGACTAAATATGTGAAAATATACCTGAAATGCTAAAAATCACCTTTAAAAATCTAATCCGAATAAAATGATTTAAATAAGTGCAACAGCTTCTGAAAAATTGATTGTAGAAGGAAAATTGTGTGCATTGTAGCCTTCATATACATACAGTATAAAGTAAAAACTTACCATACATCCATGCTGCACATTTTCAATTGACTTCTAAAGATGCACAGGTTACCCAGCTGAACCCTGTGAATTCTTTATTAATCCTTTTTTCAAGAATCAGAATGATTTTTAATTACTTCCTTTACACTCCAGATTGGAATCCTAAAGAAAATAATGGCAAACATTCTCTCTTTTCATGCTTACTTGAGCAGGTCTGTCCCCGTTTTTTCCATTCACAGTCTGATGGAGAGAGGCAACAGGATGCGAAGTGACATTTCGATTGGAAAGAATTCAAAATTCAAAGCAGCTGTGCTTCAAGAACCACCTGTAAAGACACTCTCTGGATCACATTTCTTGTGAAACCTCAACCTAGCATTTGCTTCCAATCGTCGGTTTACGAAAAACCCCGAAAGGTTGTAGAGATGCTTCCTCGGCTGGACGACTTGGGCTAAATATACCAGGGGATTCTATTTAAATGTTTACGGGTCGCCTGTTACAAGGTTCACCACTAGAGGCCATGTATTTTCCTGTGCTTCCTCTAGAAAATATCTGCTGAATTAACAAGCTTTCCATTGATGTATGGTTTGTTAGGATGGGACAATATTTGGTCGTGATGCAACTATTTGAGTGCAAAATCCAAATATTGAGAAAATCATCTTTAAAGTTTACCACCGCAGGCGCTGTAGCAGGACATTGCGCTTTATTGGCTTACCGCTGTAATGATGTTGTGGCGAATAGATTCTAAGCTTTACAGAGATACCGAACTTGACTGGGTGATTCCCAAAGAGCTGGCAGCAGCGAGCGAAGTTTGTCGGGGTGTTTACAGCCATTTTTGTTGGCAATATTTGCTGCATCCACTCACAAAAATAAAGTTTTAATATATTTACGGTAGGGAATTTACAAAATATTTTCATGGAACATCTTCACTTAATATACTAATGATTTTTGGCATGAAAGAAAAGTGGATCATTTTGACCCATATGAGTGTTGGCTATTGCTACAAATATACCCGCGCTATCTATGACTGGTTTTGTGGTCCAGGGTCACACATAGGATGCCTAAAAATTCAAGACATTTCACCGAAGTAACACAAATAATTGGCTGTGATGCAAATAATAGAGAGCTAAAGAGCAATAACAATTCAGAAGGTAAAGTTAATTCCTTGTTGTCTTGAATTTCCAGTTTTGAGATATCACCAGATGCAGAAACTTTAAATACAAGCAAGTGAACAGTTTGAATGGATGTTTGGAGAACATCCCTTGATTATTCTTTCCCCTCACTAACTTAATTGGTTTAAAGTTGCCAAGCATGCGCCACAAGCTATTTCAAACCTGCACGCTATTGATATTTCTGGTATCAAAGCACAAATCCTTTGAATGCAAAAATCCTTGAAATGCACAAGCTGTTTTTCACCATGCATGTCCACTGGGGTAAAGAACTTCTGTTCGCCCTTTGTGTTCTATTTTTGTTGTCCCAGCTGCACCTCTAACTCCGAACTTGGACGAAGTTTGGCTCAAGAAGCGATAACCGCACGTCAGCTTCTTAGCGACTTCAAGGCAGAACTTACCTCAAGCACCGGACCAAAAGTGAAGCGGCACGTTTCTCTCGCCGAAATGCAGAAAAAAATGGAGAAAGCTGGCAGCTGAATCTGCTGGCTGTGCAGAAGGGACATGTTACAAGTGCCGGTCCCTCTGGCAACAGACCGATATGGAGAGCTGAACCAAGCACCTGGATCTTCAGAAGAGGAAATATATTTGGGCTTGGTGCAAATTGTGGAAACATCTGACTCGGTTTATCTTCAGTACTGACATATTTTAGTGCCTGCGCAATCTGCCGACAAAGTGTACATGGATCCGTTTGTAACAGTTAGTAGATACTGTTCAATACTAGTTTTACGCTAACTAAATTGGAGATGATTTCGTTAAAATTGTTCAAATAAATATTGCATGGTAACATTAAAATCTCTTTGAATTTATAAGGATGATACCAGGTCCAGGTGAAATCCAGTCAGGGATCTGTTGTAATGTAGTTCGATTGTGCCACCACTAGATGGATACCTGCATCTGTTTTCCAATATCAAAACATATTCAAGATGCACAGACAACAGAAACTCCGACCCTCCTTTTTTCATTTCCAGTATCAAGACTGGGCCGGCATTCTGTGAATGACGACAACTTACAGAAAGTGGAAGCAAACAGGCAGAATAAGCCCGATATCAATTGTGATGTTTACTACAGTTTGTTCTCGTTTTCTGGCAGTTTCAAGGGAGCAATTTCCAGGGATGAAATTGAACTCTCCTCCTCTAGGAATTCATTAGAATGCAGGAAAATAGTTCCCGTGTTGATCTCTTTCCTAGGGGGAATATGCCGGACGGAGACCCTGGGGCACGAGTGCAATGCACTGTAACATGCCAGCTAATAAAGCTCGGGGCTAAGTGGAGCCAGTTGTTAAAGGAATACAAATAAACACTAACAAATAGGAGTGGGCGGGGCTTATGGAGATTGACTGGCAAGCGGAATTAGATTCCACAAACAAAAAATCTGTGAAAAAGTGCATGACGTTCTAATGGCATCCCATAGTCCAAAATGATTAAAAAAAACATATGAGAATCATAAAAGTGGTTAACTTTCAGTAGACCTCCGCGAAGAATCAATTACTGTTGAGTAGTTTTAATTTAATTCAATTAACACACAATATTAATATAAAAATGTATTGTTATAAGTAACGTCTATAAGGTAACTTAACAATAACACAAACTAAACAGACCAAAGTTTGAGGTCGACACAAGCTTGTTATGAATGCACTTTTCTTTGAAGTTTTATTTCCTCGATGAATCAGCTGATCCAACTAAATAAGATCAACGAAAAAGTATAAAAAAAAACATACAAAATTACAGTAAAAATAGAATCTGAATGCTTTGCTCAAAAATAACATCTGGTTCTTAGGTTGTTGAATGGGGTTTCACTGGACTTTACATGGAACAATAAAACATAAATAGTAATAGATACAAAAAAAATGGTTAAAAGAATATCAAGGGTTCTTAAATGGTGCTTTTTTGATCATTTTGGAGCGTTCCAGCTTCAAATCACTTTTATTACATTTAATAGTATAGGTAAGTAAAATTGTAATTTTTAGGGTGAATTGCTACTGTAAAAAGGTTGGTAAAGTGACAAAAATGGTCGTTTTGTCATGTATGATGCAAAAGTGTAAACCAAACATCACATATTCAAAACACCACAGTAAAGGTTTTAGTCTTATTTTGTTTTATTTCTTTTTTTATTTTAATGAGCATATAAGGAATTAATGTGCATCTTGAATGTTAAACATGTAAATGTTCAAATAAACCATCCAAAAAAACAAAAAAATAAATAAAAGTTGCATATCTTTCACCTGTCAAACAGGTGAAGCAAATAGTCTGGCAGACAATCAGTGTCCAATTCATGTGCGCTTTTCTCTCCTCAACAGCAAGAAACTGGATCTAAATTCATGTCGATCCAGATCTCACTGATGAGGCCATTTGAAGATAAATACATCCTATTGTCTATAGGGCAACAAGTACAATCTGTTATTGTGTTAACGAAAGAAAAGTTATGTGATTATTGCAAAAATATGGTAAAATAGTAAACAATAAAAATGCTCTCGACTAAAGTTAAATACCATTTTATATTTGGTACTATCACAGCAAATCATACTGTATGATCAAAGGGTGCCACATAATAGCTGCTGTCTGTATAGTATAACTTCATAGGCTTGTGTAACCGATACAAGACAGAGTCGGACGAAGATCACAAGCCACTTTCTGGAAAGCGGTACAAGAGCACACAGAATCTGGAAGAGGTAAAAAATGTTTTTGATGAAAAATAGTACAAGGCCAATTAAACGCATTGAATGTTGTCCATGTAATCACTAAAATACAATTGTTTTGCAAACTTGTTAAAAAACGTACCTCCTATTGAAATAAACTACTAAACATGTTACTGTGAGGTCACTTGTAAACCAACTGAATTATGGTAGTTGTTGTTTCCTGTATGTCTATATACAAGAAATAATGCATCACTGGGCGTCGACGTGACATACAGCATTTCGTCAAATTGTACTATTTGGTTTACAGGAAGAAAGGTTTTTACACACCACTGTTTAATTACATCACCATCTTTTTTAATGCAGAAAAACAAGGCACTTTCAAAAAATCTGAAGGCACAGTGGATGTGTGAATATTTATAAGTTACAGCATTGTATGCGAGACCTTTGCATTAATCATTTATTGAAGTTCAAGTAGCAGCCACAGAGGTGCAGATACTATGTGCTGACATGGGAGGAATTCACCTTTTAAAACAGACTTGATCCAGAATGCATTATTATAATATCCAGCAAAATGCAGACGCATTGAATGTGCAATGTATTGTAGTTATGATCAACTGGAGTGTATTTCTTTATAGCGCTTTTATTTCATTTGCATATTTTGTAAAACTACAAAGGCACCAGGTGGGTCAAAAAAGAATCAAATAAAAATAAGGCCTTTAATAAGGTCTTTGAGGAAACAATCCCAGGATGCATTGCAATAAATATGCTGAGGTGTGAGAGACAGTGAAGAAAAACTCAAATCCTACTTTAGGTTTTTAGATCCACAATTTATGTTATTCCCAACAAGTTTCAATACTTGGGAGTAAATGCATATTTCCGACACAGCATGATGCATTGACATCTAAAGGCGAGTCTGTTGAGGTTTAGAGATGGACGACTTATTTAGCCCATGGAAACTACAACAAACTCCACTATGATTTCACTCGCTTTAAATAGAACGACAAACCTCCACAATTTCAAATGCACTAACTTGCTTTTTGAGGGGAATTTTTGTTCTCTTTATAGAGATGTTTTTCTGGTTTTCTTATAAAGTGTTGCTTTGAAGTGGTGTTGGGATTGTAAAAAAACAACTGATTTACACTCGCTCCTAACGTGGCGACAGGAGCCCAAAACACGAGGTATACATGCATACCGCGATCATTGTATTGTACCAACATCAAAAAGAGTAAAATCAAGTCAAACCAGTTTACAACACTGCTGATTTTCCCTATTCTTCTTAGAAGCATTATATATTTAAAAGTCAGCGAATTTTCACCTTGGTCGTCTCATGCATTTCATTTACTGCAGATCTACTGTCGACATTAATAAATGGAGGGCCTCACACTGTATTTACAGTATTGTAAATTGTTTTTTTTTGACGTCTTGCTCAAGTCAAGTTGTATTATGTTGAAATTATGTGAAAACGTGGGCCAGGCACAGGCCTTCGAAAGCAAGAGCAAGGAGGACAAGATGGCAGACTCAGTTTGCTATGGTGAGGGCTTGCATGTGCTTGGCGATGCCGTATACGTAGGTGATGTCGGGCCTTTTCTCGGGGTCGGGGTTGATGCACATATCTACCAGTTTTCTCAGCTTGGGAAGAGAAAGATAGAACAGTTAAGTTGATTTCAAGTTTATGAATTCATTTACAGCATCGTGATTTCATTGGATGGGGATGCATACGGTTCATGCTCCAACTTCTTTTGATTAATACCTAAAAGTCCATTCCTATAAATTAAATGTAAGTACAAAGTGAACTAGACTCTTAAGTGAACTAGGCACTTACTGAAAATGTTCTGACATCATAGTAGGAACAAAACATGTAAACATAAACACGTTTGGTTCTGATAACATTTTCATGATACATTTTTTGTTCTTTATTTGCTTCATCTGTAATCAGCAACACCAAGTTCAAATCGTGCCTGCCATTTGGCAAAAAACATGCATACTGTGCATACATTTCTTCGTGCAGCGCTACAACAGCTAGGTTAAAAAAGACAAACAAGTTGACTGACAAAGTAAAATGGCAAGCGTTTCAGAACTCGCTGTACGGAGAGCTTCTTCCAACAGCCGAGGGAAAGGCTAGAAGCAATGTAACTTCCAGCAAGATGCCCTCTGGCCCTGCGAATGTTTGTTAATTCTCAGAAACAAACATTCGACAAAGAGGAAGAAAAACATTCACACAAACACGTGGTCCCTGTAAGTCGCACCCGAACAGAGCAGTGCAGAAGCAGGAATGAGAGAGGTAAAGAAACAAACTCAAACTCAGCCCAGACAACCAGCAGCATCATTAAAAGTGGGGGGGAAGAGAAAAGCGGAAGGAGAAAAAATGCTCCCGTGTCGGATCGCCATGGCAACCGCCTCTCTCTCTGGGCCCTGGCTGCTGTTGCATGGCGCGCCGTCTCCTAATCAGCCCGGCATGTGAAATGCAAATGCAGACAGTCTGAGAATTAGTGGAAAAGAAATGGGGGGCGGCGGTGGTGGTGCTGGGGAGCGTGGGGCGGGGTTAGAAATGATGCAGATATGTGAAATATTCATGCTTTCGCGAGAGAGAAATGTGTCGCTGTTTTTTTTTTTTTTTTAAGGGGGGCTGCCTGTCAGGTGAGATGCAAGGAGACGGTAAATGACAGACCAAAGATGAACGGCTGACACTTTTTTGCCTTTCGCCTTCAGGTGCATTGTTTACACGCAGACAGGGAGGGAGGCAGGTCTACCCGCGGCAGTGGGAAGCTCAAGGAACTGGTGAACGGAGGATGAGTTGTGCCGGGCTTGTAAATAATAATAATGGCAGCTTTGGTTGGACGTGCCGGATCTATCAGAGGATTTCAAAGCGTCCTCCGATAGATGCCGTCGGAGTGACGGGACCATACGGGGAAGGATGGCCATCACTTGCTGGTTAATGGTGGTCTGCCTGATATATACATTATAGATATAGCCATGCTGCCTGTGTTGAGGAGTAAATAACAGCAGATATGCTACTGTAAATGCTACAATATTTTTAGTGTATGTAAAGTCAGTTCTGATGATCACAAAAAATATATATTTACATATTTAAAAGCATTGCCTCTTTGAACAGCTTCTACTAGAACAGGTCTACTACACGATATAAAGAAAATGCAATAACAATAATAATAACCATCATTACAACTTCTTAAAGTGAACAGAAAACATAAAAACAAATCTGAGTGGAATCAAACCATTGTGATTTATGATACTTTGCTATTTCAATATATTAAGAAGCCCTTGTGGCTATTTTTTAAGTAGTTTTACTGTAATTTAATTGTAACTTTGTAGCATCCCCAAAACTTCCCAACCAAAATGCCCCCCCAAAAAAGGTTTGCTGGTTAACCTAGCTAAGAAGTCTGGTAAGGACATGATAACTAGCCTGTGGACAGAATATCAACTCAACGTTGACTGGTGTGTGTGTTTGTGTTATAAGTATTAATATGTATAGCATGCATTGATTTAATCATAACTGTTGTGTCACAACATTATGTGGGTCCGCCATCAGGAACACAAACATGCTGATGAATCGGTTAAATCTGTCAAGTTAGGCATGTTATGAATAGACAATGTGCTTATGTGTGGGATGTGATGTATGTCATATTTTTAAAAGCAAAAGTTTGTGTTAGTAGTGCTGGTTATGCTAAAGCTTAGAAAATAATTTGCTCAAAAAGTATATTCTGTTCTCATTGTCTTCTCTTTCTTCTCATGTCATTCCTAACCACATAATAAATTTTTATGCATTTTGTGATAGTGATTGTTTGAACATGTCCATGAATGAATGAAACAAATTAATGCCAAAAACATATTTAGATCTAGTTTACTGAATGGCCATACAGCTTTGGACATGCGATTTAATTCTGAGTATGGGCAACTTGCAAAAACACAGTATGTATATTTTTGTGTTGTATTAAAGAGAAAAAAAATCATATGGATTTGGAATGACATGGGGACAAATGACAGAATAGAGTGAACTTCTGAGTGAACTACTCCACAAAAGTACTTGTTATAGAGAAACTTTGTACGTGGAACAAATGAAACATTAAAGATGGCGGAGAGCGAGAAAGCTTCTGGAAATCTTCTGAGCTTGAAACGTACCTCTTCAGAGTAATGGTCAGATGGTAGCGGAGGGTAGTCGCACTGCTCGATCTTTTTACACAGCGAGTACAGGTTCATTTTGTCCCCGTAGAACGGACTCTGCAAGGCAGCCATCTACGTGTGAAGAAAAGAAATGTGAAAGGCACTTTTAGAAAGTTTTTTGGGGCCCTGGAAATGGATCTTGTTATCTGAAAAAATGGGTTTCAGGTCCTGTGAGGTGATCTGGCAAGGTTATTTGACGATAATATATTTTACAGTTTGACATCTTTTAACTTCAACCAGTAAAGACAAGTATGTGAAGTAACCTGCAATGTTATGTTTGAAACTGAGACGGCGACAGAGAGTCAAAGGTTACAAAACTTGCAGCTTTACATGGAAATTGGCATTTTAAAAGTCTGATGCTCAATTACATTCCTGAATCTAGCCAGCATTACGACGGAAAAAAAAAAACTGCCCGCGACAGCAAGAGGGAGAAAAATGATGGTCCTGCTTCAAGAACCAAAACGACATGATCCAACAAAAATAAAAGCAAAACAACCATGTTTTAGAAATGACAGTGTGCATCAGCATTTCAGACAATGTTTTAGCCATATATAAAACAGAAAGAGATAAACAACATATAGCCAACGTCACATGAATCATGACGGATGCCTAGAAACAACTGGACGCAGAGCATCATGGGTGCCTGGAGCTGTATCCAGCGCATTCCCATTCAGTCCGAAAGGTGATGCTTTGATGATGTCATGAGATTTTGATACTGAAAGAGGAAACTGAAAAAACAGCCTGAAGGAAATCCAGTTTGGGTGAAAAGCCCTTTCCGGATGCCAACTGCTCACATAAGGCCAAACAATATAACACGAAACCACTACACCACAGACACGCAGAACGAGAACTCTATTAAATTGACACAGAGGGAAGGAGAGGAGCGTTGAAGGAGTGAACAGGGAAGGCGGTTGAGCGAGGCGAAACGCCGGTCTGGGCTGTCAGCATAGTAGTGAAGGAGTGGAGCGCATTGTGGCAGAACTCGTGAAGCACGGCTGAAAATCGGGGGGGTGTTACATTTTTTTCATGTGGGAGTACAAATAAAACCCTTACAAACCGGTGTAACCGGTCCCACTTGCACCGCTCTGCACGAGCCTCGAACCGGCGACGGTCCGGATGGGAGACGGGCGCTCTAACGAGGAGGCTAAAGACCGCAGTCTCTAGCGTCTGTCGCTAGAGCGTCTCTGTTGGTCGGGGAGTGAGGTTTACACACTGCACAGCTCTTCACTAGCTGGCCTCCGTTACACTCACCCCCCTAAACCTCACTCCCATCCGGGTCACGGCACCAATGTAACCGGTCCTACTCGCCCCGCTCTGCGCGGGCCTCGAACAGGAGTCGGTCCGGATGGGAGACGGGCGCTCTAACGAGGAAGCTAAAGACCGCAGTCTCTAGCGTCTGTCGCTAGAGCGTCTCTGTTGGTCAGGGAGTGAGGTTTACACGCTGCACAGCTCTTCACTAGCTGGCCTCCGTTACACAGGCACGGTTAGTTAAAGAGAATTTACTTTAGTTATACACAAAAGAAGATATTTTGAAAAAGGTTGAAAACCGAACAGCAGCGGTCCCCCATTCACTTCTATTGTATGGACACAAAACCAATGCAAGTCAATGATACCAACTAGGGCTGTCAACGTTAACGCGTTAACGCATGCGATACATTTTTTCAGATTAACACAACATCCGTTTTCTCTGTCATCATTGTCTAGCGGTACATTATATAATCACGCTCTTGTTCATATAAATGGCCTTTAAACTATTTAGGCGCGATTTGAAATAGTTGTATTGACACGTCCAGTATAGATTGACAACTTCTGGCTGTGGAACACGGCGCAACACGACAGCGGTCCCGTCTGGTGTACACATGGGCTAAAGGCTGAGTCAGAATCTGTCAGACAGCGCACCAGTATTAACTTCCCCTTCGTGCTTGAATGAACAAAAACACACAAGATTATGCTAGAAAGCACATTTTGTCTTGTATTTTCGCAAGCACAGTCTTCAACGAGTTAAATAAAGTCTTAAATGAATGCAAAGAGTAGTGAAAATATTAGACCTGCTTAGAGCGGCAGCTCTTAAAGGGGCCGCGTTCTTAAACGTGCTGCTGTGACTCCTGTCACTTTTCACATGACGTCACGCATCTTCCGTTCTGCCGCGAAGCAGTGTATCATTACTTCCGCTAGCACTCCAGTTCATAAGGTGGCGGTAATGCAAGTATAAGCTGATTTGCCAACCGCCAGTAAAACTCAAGAAGAAGAAGTTACTTCCGCTAGCGCCTCAGAATGGAGTTTACCAAGTGGCTTGCACATCTGCCACAAATACGTCTAGATGATGTACAACGTCTTGCAGACAAATTTTCGCTAAGACAAGATCAAAGCTAGAGAAAGGATACAAATTCTTTGTTGAACAGTACCTGTTTGATTATGAAGGTAAGTGTTTTGTTTTCTTTTTGTGTTAGCGAAGGTGCTAGGAGAAGTACTTGACTACGTGTTCTGTCAGTTTTTTTTCTCACTGTTGTTAAATTCCAGCGCAACGGCAAAACGGAAGTTCTTCTTCTTCTTCTTCTTCTTCTTGTTTGTTGCAAGACGGATGTTATGATACACTGCTTTGCAAAAAGGCGGAGGTTAAGTGACGTCATTGTGAAAAGGGCGTATGTCAATCAAAGAACAAAAGAAAAGAAGAAATCAATGTGATTTTGTAGCTTTAATGGGGATTCTTCTGTATTTCATGTATTTAGCAGTAAAGACTGTAAAGTGTTTCAGAACTTTATTTTCTGTATATTTCCTACCTGTTAGACAGGGCACACTTATTAATAATGGATGTGATTAGTAGAATTTTTTTTATATTTAATAAAGACATCGGTTGCGAAGCCAACAATATTAGAATGTTGGCTTTCATTCATAAAATGATGCTGTTAAAGAAATTTCTACATTAATTTGGAGATAAAATGTTAAATTATTAAAATGTAAAAGTATATTTAAAAACATAATGCAGTTATTTTTTAATCGATTGACAGCACTAAAATAAACATTTTAAACAAAAGAAATAGTATGTTTAATTTCACTATACGTGTGCGATTAATCACGCGAAAAGGGTGCGATTAATCGCGATTAAAAATGGTAATCTATTGACAGCCTTAGTACCAACAATTTTCAAAATATGTTCTTTTGTATTCTGCAGAAGAAGGAAAGTCATTCAGGTTTGAAATGACAAGAGGGTGAGTAAATGATGTCAGAATTTTCATTTTTCGGTGAACTGTCCCTTTAATACTTAAGGTGGGGGTTTTAATAAGCGATTGTAACAATGAAACAAACACTACTAATGATTTAGTTGTTGTTCAATTTAAATATGTTTTCTGTTAGATATTAAACTTCTTTAAAAAAAACAATATTGACCTTCTTGACTTGTACTTATTCCTCCATCAGTTATAGCAATGGGATGCATGTGTGTGTGACAGTAATGGGCTCTGTGAACGAGTATTTTTTGGCCAGACTGTTTTTATGTGTTTGTATTTCACACAGACACACACACGCACACACACTGGATAAAAATTCTTCAAAAGCACAAAGCTTCACAACGAGGGGTAGTTGTTTATTTTTTCATGTCCAGACACAGAATGATACGCCTATAGTGTCGTTTCATGGAAACATCTGTCTCTTCAGCGTGCCGCCGCTCTTGCGGAAACTTCCCGGGATAATTGCGACGCGCGGTACCGTAGAACGCCACTTAGAGAAATGCAAATCCGATGCTGGCTTTGATTGTTTATGTGTTGTGTACCTGTGGAAGGAAGAGGGAGGGGCTGTCTGATTCATGTGTGTGTGGGGGGGTCCGCAGAGGGGGATCGGGGTGGGAAGCAGCTGTAGCCAGCAAAGGGTTAAACAAGGACCACCATATTTTCATGCATCTTCTGCTTCTGACATATGAAAAATGTCAACTGTCCTGTTTTTATTTTGGAGTTTTTGCACTATTCATCTGGTTCATTAGTGCCTGGGCGCTCTTGGCCCTGACAGCTGCTCGCCCCGTGCTCCCGGCCCCTGAATTTTTCAGGCTAATTTGATTCGGGGCGCCCAGGCGATGGGCAAGATGATTGACTTGCTCCCTGACCCCCGGAGCCCAGCAGCTCTCCTCATTGGTATTCCGGAGGAGTCCACCCAGCACCACGCTGGCCTGCTGTCTGTCTGCGGGGCTCCGGCTACCAGTGCAACGGTGGCCACAGACACACGCGTTTACACACTCGCGTGCGCACACAAAAGACGCGCACACATTCATATACACCCAGACAATGGAGCTGAGAGGAACATACTTCAACAGACACCCATACTCGTAGAGATCGCTTACGCATGCAGACGCAGAAAACGACAAAGAAGTCGTAAACACGTATGGTCGCCCAGACAGGCAGGCTATTTGCTGTATGTCATGTTGTTCAAAGCCTGTATATGACTCTTTCTTCTGTAGAACACAAAAGAAGAAGATAGATATTTTGATTTATGAATCAGTGGTTTTGTGGCCATACAATGGAAGTCAATGGGAGGCAATGCTGTTTGGGTACCAACATTCTTTAAAATATCTTCTTTTGTGTTCTCCAGACGAAAGAAAGTCATACAGGTTTGAAATGACACAAGGGTGAGTAAATGATAAAAGAATACACACTAGTGTATTAAATCCGTAGTGAAAAATATCCATAATCGTAATTATTAGTGAGCTTTCTTCTTCATCAAACTCTTTGCATGGCAATTAAATTCATGCCGAAAGTTGTCCATAACTCCATTCTCACGAGCCGTCTGAAAAAGAGTCGTGTTCAAGCTCAGAAAACCATCATTATTTCATCTCGCTCATCTTTCTCGCATCCATTCTTTAATGATATATTAATCAAATGGAGGCGCAGCCAAAAGGAGGGAACACAATTAAATATGAATCCATATTCTACGACTTGAAAAGTCCCCGTCTGACGCCACGAACTGGCACAGACTCGTACAAACGTCTAACACACACACATACAGAAACTGTGACGATAAAGCTGAATTTTCCTCTTCAACAAAAAAATGTAGAAAATCGCCCCGCCTCTTGGTAGCGATAACATCTCGCATTCCGCAAAGAAAAGTTTCAGACACGTGTAATGTTTGTAAATTTGCTGAATGAGTGTGCAGACGCTTCACGGTTTTATGCATCATTAGCAAAACACGGGCAAGGTAGCTCATCAGAATGTTAAGAGTCCTTTGGAGACGCCGGCGTTCTCGTACGCAGCTCTCCCGAAACGTATTTAAAGAACATGAGTATTCAGCAGCTGTACACGTCTGGGCCGAATTAATTCACTAAGCTATCAAATTAAAATCTGAGATCCGAGTTGAGAAAACACAGAGGTATACTAGGTAATCTATATTTGAATAGGATGCAGGGGGAGTTTAATCAGCTCAAACGTCTGGAAGGTTTGCCGTTCAGGTGTGGGATGAAAAAAAATCTTTAAAAATTCAATAAATAAACAACTTCCCTACACTGTAGACTAAGCATTCTTTTTTTAATGACGGAATATCATTTGCTGCACGTATCAAAATTGCAACGCGCCCTTACATGTAGCGCATGGTAATCTGTTTACTTTCAACGCTCTTGTTAATCCATCACATAGCCGATTCTGTTTTCATCATCTCCATTTTGTCTGTTATACTCAAAACACATGGTCGTAAACAGAGATTGTGACTTCACGGTTTTCATTGTAAAACCTCGAGCGGGAAGCCAGGCCTTGTGTTTTTGTGATGATGGCAGATGCAACCGTCCCTGCCTCTTATTTATGCCAACATAAATCCGAAACACCTTCGAGAACGGCTATTAAGGAGCGTTTTAGGAGGACTTCAAAAGGCCGGGCCAGACCGTGAGCTCAGAGATCCACCAATATGAAGCCTGTCTGTCTTTAATAGAGAATGGACATGGTGTGGGGAGGAAACGCGAGGACCCCTCGAGGGCCATCAGGGTTGCCCGTGAAGACCTCCTTTTTTGAGCATCATAAAACTCAACACCAAAACTAACTGTATGAGGGTTTCGAGAATGAATTAGGAGATCGTTAGGCTAATACAGTTTAGTTGGTTTGTTTAGTTGGGTAAGATTTTAGTTATTCAGCTAATAGCCCGTTAATGATATTCAGAACTTCGAAAACTTGATAGTTAGCTTGATGTCATTCCCTAAAAACTTTTTGGGATTTTTTCGTCGCTTGAAGGGAGGTTCAATCTGAACGTTTTGCATTCAAATAAGTGCAGACCAACTCACTATACAATAATCGCCTCACAAAATGTGCTAATACAGCTAGCAAAATTAGGATTTTAAGATATAAAAAATGTTATTTTATATTAGTTATTAACGATCGAAAGTCCCGAGTGGGAAAAAAGCGCCTTTCCCGGCCTGGGTCAGACGACTTCCCGGGGACAGATCTCCAGTCCAGAAAGACTTAGAGCGACGAGACTCAGCTCGTCGGAAAGGAATCCTCCTGGAGCTCCCGGTAGTCGGGACGTTCCGCCGCCCGTATCTCCGGGGCCCGATGACCCAGCGGCTCGAGACACGGCTCGTTTGACCTTTCGAACGACGCCAGCCTCAAGGCGCTGCGACCCCGGCGAGTCGATCCGGGATGCCTGGAAGGCGAGGTGGAAGACCCGTCGCCTTCCGCGCCCGTATCTCCGGGGCCCGATGACCCAGCGGCTCGAGACACGGCAAAACGCCTTCCGCCGTCCCTATCTCCGGCTCCCGGGGTCGCAGTGAGGAGAGCCTGGCACCATTCGAAAGGCCCAGTCGAGACCTTTCCAACGAGCCTGGGCTCGAGGTGCTGCTGCGACTTCGGGGCCGGAGTTATTAACGATCGAAAGTCCCAAGCGGGACGTCGACGACTCTGCGTCCGGGGAAGAAGCGCCTTTCCCGGCCTGGGTCGGACGGTTGAAAAATCAAAATGTAATTAAAATGTTTTAACTTTCCCTGTATAAAAAAGACGGAAGTCAACAGAAGTTAAAGTTGACCAAAGTCTACTGCATCTTCCACAACCCAGTACTCAGAATCACCTGCGAAATACCAAACACAGTTTCCAATAAAAGTTTCTGAATTTTATTTACTGGATACTACTCTGCTGAATAACCAACATCTTCACACGCAACCAAGACTCTGTTCTTCTATCTATCTATCTATCTATCTATCTATCTATCTATCTATCTATCTATCTATCTATCTATCTATCTATCTATCTATCCATCTATCCATCTATCTATCTATCACACAACCACACGTTTCCTCTTTGGTGAAGCAATCTGTCAATAATGCAGATGAACCCTGGATTACGGTGCGGTACTATTGACAGATTCACCACGGACAGCGCGTGTCTCGTCTGCCGCCAGGGCCGTTTGGGATCCAATCCCGACTCCGGCCTTGTCCCACACCCCTTCTCTTCATCAGGAGGCGGGTGGCCGCATCAGCTGACCAAATGAGCTCCAGCAGCATCAAACGGAATGGCGGATGCAGATGGAGAAATAGAATGCACAGGTATTGATGATTTTCAATCGAGGCCTTGTGACCTCCACAACAGATCGACTAAAAGATTCATGCTCTCTGAATAAAGGAATTACATGGACACCTATAGACCTTTCACACAAAATAGATCAATGGAGATCAATGCGAGATGGCACAAGTCTGCAGTGGAGGAGCGCAGCTAGCTTTCGATTGGGTAACACAATGTTTACACACACACACAGAGTGAAATAAATGATGAAACATGCACACGTAGTTTTATACAAGTTTTATACACATACTGTACACACAAACCTACAGTATATCTCGAACCATTGGCTATTTCTGATTTGACTGAATAACATAATTTTGTATATTTAAAAAATAACATAAAACAAACTTATAACAAAAAAAGTTGATGTTTTACTTTCACAGCTTTACGTCCCATCTTTATTCACAAAGGAAAAAAATCAACATAAAAAATACAAATTTCCAGACTTTCCATTCCAAATTTCCATTCCAAGGTCAAAAATACTCAAATAGTTTAGTAATAAATTCTCTGAAATTATGTTTGTCTCATATATGTCTATTTTTATTTTACAATAGACACAAAGTCAATACAAAAGCGGAGAAAAAAAAAACGTAATTAAGTATCCCATGTTAATAAAGAGCAACTTCTGAGCAACAAATCCCTCCTCCGGGCTGCAACATCACACCAACCGCCAGCGGGTTTGCCGATTATCAGATGCGTCACTCAAACAGATGTCAATTCATCACCTCCCAGCCACCCCCCACAGGTCACGTGACCCACTGGCAGCGAGACGAGATGAAAGTCTTCATGTACCGCCGGGCGACAGCAGAGATCTGTTCGGGGCCGAGGCCAGGCCTGGCTTCAACAGAAGCTTAAGAGATCACAACTGTTCCCCGTTTGCCTTCTCCCTGCACTTGGCTGACCCATGGCCACCGCTAAGCAGGGCAGCCTGATCACACTGATGGGCCTGGTGCATTATGGGAGACTAATTAGTGCCAAGAAATACTGTCTCCAAGCAGCGGTGAACTCAGATGGTTGTTTTTCAGCCCCAGGCACTGTGGGAGGTGTAGCTACTGGTAAGCTCCCCCCCCAAAAAAAAACACTCAGGGGGATTCATGGGATAGAACGAGTGCTGGACTAACAATGTGTCTATTTCCGCACAGTGTGAGTGTGAATCTGTGCCTGCGTGCGAGTGTGTTTATACACCAGTTTTTGGTAGCTAGCACGTCCCGTGGGATCGAGCATTGTGTCATTTACAGATTGCGGCTACCGATTCCAGGTGGCCCCAGAAGGAGGACCAAAAAGTGTACCCACCCAAAAAAATGCCCACATTTTTTTTTCGTAAGAATAAGACTTGTTACGTAAGAACCCACACTTTCTAAAGGTTAAAAAGTGTATGATAGATATAAAAACACTTTGCACATTCATCTTCAATTCAGACTGACGTCTAAAGACAAACACTCCGCCCAGAGTAGTGTCGTCGGGAAGTGTGTGCTATTAAAGGCTAATAAAAGCAGTCAGTATCATTTTGGATCGAGTGCGGCGCATGTTATCTAAAACACATGTAAATGTCATCCGAATTTCCCTTTCGGCTTCGGAACACACTCCAGGTTTCCTATGCGGGGGAACGTTTACCTCAGAGTACAAAACCATATTGTAATTTTCACGACGGAGTCGTGGTGTCTGATTGCGTCTCACAAAAGAAGAGGAACAGTGCTGGTGGAGGGGGGTGACGGGATGGATTTCTATACTTTACCTCATAGAGCAGGCAGCCTAGCGACCAGATGTCAGATTTGAAGTTATATCCATTTTCGTGTATCCGCTCGGGAGACATGTAGTATGGGGTGCCCACTGGAACACAAAAAGAGAGACAGTCAGAGCGTGAGAGACGGTTAGGCTGTGTCTGATTTGCAATGCGAGGAGTTCATCCATGGATGCTTCATTGACCAACTTTTCAGACTGAAGAGTTTTCGATGACAAGAGAGAGGTTACGAACAACACAGAGAGACACATGAACTCAATGATGCGTGCCTGTAGTGAGGGTCAAAATACATATTAACAGTTTATATGTTGACAGTAAAGTGTGCAATCCTACACCAAACCAATGGCTGTGGACCAACGACAGACAATTTGAAGTGTTCTTTAACAAATAATACAACAATTCTGTTTCTACTTAACAATTATGACTTTCTGATGATATCTCTATTTATGCATTTGCTCTGAAGTCCAAAACAGCTAACTGATGCAAATTAGAGCTTTCACAATATACTAGGTATATTATCGCTATATTATCGCTCATTTCGGCATCGGCCGATAAATGGTCATTTTTTATGTTTTCGGTATCGGTATAAAACAATAAAATTAGGCCAATAAATGTAAATTTGAGGAAAAAACGCATACTGTTTGAAGCAGATTGCTGTCTGAATGCTTTCTGAACGCTTTTTTGAGACCTGTTAGACTTTTGGCTATTGAAAACCCTTTTTAATGTTTTAAAAATAAAAGCAGTTGTCTACTTTTTGCCTTCGCCTTCACTTTTAGGCTCAGAATTTTTTTTGATAATAATACCTAGATAATGTATATCGGCCAATATATCTGTTATCGGCATCCATTGTAAAAAAAATGATTAGGTATCGTTATTGGGCCAAATTTACATATCGGTGATATTAAAACATCACGATTACAGATAGTTTTAATGCTACAAATATGATAATATTGTCATTTATTCAGCACCCCTTTAAAATTTTAGGAGCCAAAATGGTTACAACTCTGCCCCCCCCCTCATATTTTGCGTGTGATTTATTGGCCAAAAAAGAATTATTTGACTGGCAGCATTATTTTTTCGTTGAAAAAAGTAAATAGATATTGCGATAATATTGTTATTGTTTTAAGAGCATTTAAAGAAGAAAATACAGTTTAAAAAAATACAGTTAAAAACAACATCATATTTTCTCTAGTTCTTCACTAAATAAACAAGAGCTACAGGAATCAGGAAAAACTGAAAAAGCACAATACAGATTTACTAGAACAACATCACTGAAATAAAACAGCGTTCATTATTGGACAGAAAACATTGTGAGTACAACTTTTCCAGATGGATCTTAACGCTGTGAAATGTTCATGAACGCATGTAGGTGGATGGTTTAGAAAGTCGTAGGGCTGGTTTCAAACTGTAAGAATGAGTAAGGAGAATCAAAATCTCAGCTTACATAAGAGCAGATTCAAGAATCTCTCATTCACTTCTCATTACGCAAGAAGCTGGATGATTTACAGCAGGAGCCATTCAAGGCAGCCAAATAAAGCTTGTCTTTTCCCTTCTGCTGTTGTACATGGGATTGTCTCAGAAAATTGACAAAACCATAGAAGCCACTGTGCCAAGAAAAATCTCTGATGGGTTTACCACATCCTCCACAAGAAGGTGTAAACCACTGCTAACCATCTTTACCAGAGAAACACGGTCCAATGAGATCCACGGTCCACAAAACCATGTATTGCCTTACTGTTTAATATTATCAAAACATACAGATATACAGGACAGGGCAGTTTTGTGTCCATACAATGGAAGTCAATGGGAGTCAGTGTTGTTTGGTTACCAAAATTCTTCAAAATATCTTCTCTTGTGTTTAGCAGACGAAAGTCATGCAGGTTTGGAATGACATGAGGGCGAATAATTGGTTAAATTTGTCCAATTCTGTTTTGTAATGCTATCCATCGTATAAACAGCTTATTTCACAAGTAAATGAATCTACATGCATGTACAAGGTTGTTTTCAAGCAAAAGGTAAATAGTATGTTTACGCCTCATGATGTTGCAAACGTTGAAAGGCTTTGAAACTCATAACGAGACACAAGCGAGACTGAACAGAGCGTGGGGTCACTTAGTCTGTGGCCCTGCAGAGAAATGTGGGTAATTGGCAGTGACTAATAGCCATCAGGCAGAAGAGCCGGACCCAAGAGGCCAGTCAAACTCCCTAAAGCCATGACGAGCTTCTTACTGCTCACTGACTGTAGCCAACCAGCCAACTGCCGTCAAGAGATTGATGATGGAAAGAAGGGTAAAAAAAAGAACAGTAAAAAACATTCTGACAAATGCTTGCAGTTTACAAAAGTTTAGCCTTGGCACAAACACCTCAGATCTGACAAAGCATTAAGAAGTCTCAGGTGGCGAGAACAAGAGCCAACGCGAAACATCTCGACACCAAACGGTGTCAGAATGGCTGGGCAGGTAGAGCAGCTGAGGTTGAAACTCTTACTGAGTAAAACACAAGCATACCTCCTACTGTCTCGTCCCATGATGCAACATGCATGTCAAACCCATCAGTGATACCGTGATTTCTTACAGCATACAGATTTGATAAATGCCAAATAGGAAAAAAAGAGTCTAGTTTTATTGATTTTAATGACCATAAATTTAGGACTAAATTCTGCAAAGCTAAGCGTGACTCTAAAACAAAGAACATAGTAATGAACCCCTTTATCGACTGTCCAAGTAGTGACATCTATTAAGTGGTCATCACACTCGTGTCATTGTCACGCGCTCGGTTCAAGAGTTTCGACATCTATCATTAGACACTTGAAAGGAATAGTCTCTTATGCTAATGGTTTCATAAAAGCTTAGCGCTACAGAGTGACTATTCCGTCGGCACGTCAAATTAAGAGCGCATTACTTATTCATGCAAATAAATTGAAAGTCGTGTTGGGATTCGTTTCCATTGTTTTGAGTTGTTATGACATTATGATGCGTTTTTGAGAAATGGGCTGAGCTTTTTCTTAGCAAAAAATAGTACGATTTCGGCAGACTCTCAACGGCACGCTAATTACGCGAAAATTCACGAACATGTTTAATTACAAAAAAAAGAGGGCTCCAGGATGTCTTTGTAGGTGAGAGGGATTTAAAGAAAGCCCTGTTCTGTCCCGTTAACTCTCCCAACCTACGAATAAGAATGACTTAATTCGTTACCTCTACCCCTTTAGATAAGACGCTAGCAAGTAATTAGCGCCATACGCAACATTAACTGCAAAATACAGGAGTTTCGGGATTAGCTTGCTTTTCTTTTTATTTTAATCATCTTTTGTGTTATCGTTTCCCTCACCAAATTCCTTTGTTCCAATTTCCCCTTGCTTTCAGCTTCCGCTCGGCTTAATTTAAAGTCTAGCAAGCCTCTGGCAACGAACGTAAAGAAGAGCTATCTCCCCTTTCTTTCAATCTTTTGCTTTGTTTGTATCTGTGGGCTGCGGAGCCGCTCGGAGATAAAGTTAAAAGGCAAGGGCTCGGCTTCTGAGGAAAAGAATTGACAGCCGTGGAACGGCGCTTCCCGGACCTCCATCCGACGCGTACCGGAGTTCTACCGTGGTGGTTTGTCTCATTACAGTCTGAACTGTCAACCCCCAAACCGCACCGAAGCAACCCCGCACCCTCCGCACTAAACCGCCCCCGTGCGAGACGGTGAAAGGAGGAGAGAGAGAGAAAAGGTGGAGGGGTTCCGAGAAGCGAGAGAGATGGCGCGAGCGGGAAGCTTTGGTCTACCCGCCCTGAGGGAGGCACAGATCGAAGGTCTCTTTGCCCATGGGTGAATTTAACCTGCCATGTAGAGACTCATGAATTTCATACCCTGCTGCGGCTAACCTTCAGCCTGCGTATGGAGAGCCCGAGCCTGTGGGACATGTGACACGGGCTTGTGTAGAAGACTCTCTCTCACGCTGTACCTGCCCAACGCCTTTTTGTGCTCGTTTGTACATTCCAACTGTCAATACTAAAATATCCCGAGAGAGGAATTCTGGGTGCACGGAAAAATAAATACGTAGGGACGTGGGTAGGTAGATGGTGGATATCTCTACAAAAGACCATTGCAGCCGTGGTGGTGCGATAAAATCCTGATGCACTAACTGTTATAAATCACGACGGGCTCCAAAAAAAGCCTTGTTAGGGATCCCTAACGTGGCAGTGTGTAAATGATACCGTGTGGCACCGGCCCCGGGAGCAGGTGCGAATGGATGATGTGGTTGTGCGGACCACCGGCTCCATCGAAGACGGTCCCCTGGTGAAGCAGACACCATTAAGACATGATTAAGGAGAGCCCCGATTAAGCCCTTGCGGGGACTGTAGCTCATCCTGAGCTTTTGGATGAACTGCGGTTCTGAATGGAGGGAGGTATCCTGTAGAGGGCGCTGTGGGCTCAGGTTTTTATGATGCAGTCACATGCATTTCCTGACTCACGGTGTTGTTTTGTGTTTAGGTGAATGCTACAGGCTTGCGATGCGAGGCAAAACACACACTGTGAACTGGGAGGTTATTTCTAGATGCTTTAGCAACATCTTTACAGCAGTTTTCTATTTGCAGTGACATTGTACTTATCACCACGCTGACATTAAAGATAATTCTGTATTTTGACATACTGTACAGACCACACAGACGCATGTGTCACCTATACATACATATGCATTCCTAAGTTTTGTTTTTATTATGCAATTATGTAAGTGTGAGAATGAAATCAAACTACGCTTTATACTATTTCTTTTTCATGTTAGTTGTGCACTGCGTGTTTACTGCAACATCATAATCTTTATATTCAAAACACTGATTTTGACAGGAATTATTACCATTTTAATTGTAACCATTTTCTGGAAAAATCTTGATGCAAGCACGATGCTAAGGTTTTTTTGGGGGGGGGCGGCGCTTGCTGACCCCCGTCACACCAACTCTCACTCCAAACTCTATGATTTCAGTCTTTAGATCTTGTTTCTGTCTCTGCAGGTCCTTCATTAAACATATATAATAGTTTTCACCTGTTTTAGTAAACGTCTGGGCAAAACTGTGAATATCGCTTAGAAAAAGATATGCACACCACATTATTGAGCATCATTTATGTCCATAGCGCAAAAATGAGCCAAAGGTAAAATGCTAAACTAAAAGAAAAATTGGATGAAAGTCAAGACACATAGGTGGAGTCACACGGCTTTACCAAATGTGCACGTCTGAATCCGACTGTGAGAAACCAATACAAATGACTATAAAGAAGAAGACAGGCTGTTAAGAATTTATAAACTGTTGAAGTGAGATTTTAAAACAACGGGTCATTTTGCATGTAAGCTGTATTAAAACAGCGAGTGGGCTGCGTTTCTAGCTAAGTGTCTGGCATGTGATGTGATTCCTCTAATGGAGAGCTTTGCTAAAAAGTGGCGACTTCTGTAAAAAAAATTGAAGAAGCAGAATATGTGGACACCACAAGATGTTACTCTAGTGAGTCAATGACTTCAAGATCATTGAAGTCACAGATTTCCCACCTTGACATTATACAGTGTGTGATGAGAAAGGTCATGGCAAAGGTCAAGGCAACAGAAAGCTCATGAAATGGTAACAGGAACTGGCGCACTTGACTCTCATCAGGCCCCATGGGCCAATAGGAAGGAGATTTTTAAAACAGCCACATCGTTCTGCTCGTGGCCAGACATAAGCATCCAGGCCTTACTGAGCAAATAAAGAATCTTCCTGAAGCATTCAGTCCTCGAAAAAAGAATAAAAAAGACAAACAAACAGACAGGAAAAAGGGAAAAAGTGATTACCTAGAGAATGAGCCGCAGTGGTTTTGGAACTGAAGAAGCGTCCCAAACCCAGGTCGCCCAGTTTTACCACTCCAGTGGCTGTGATGAAGACGTTTGCCGGTTTAATGTCTGTAACAGAATAAATGTAAGCTTAAGTAATAGATCAGATACATTACTAGGGACGTCTACACATTTATGGCCAACAAGGACATCATATAGGACAACAAATGAAACAAAAATAAAATCAAGTATTTATCATTCTAGTTTAAAATTTCTTTACAAGTGTAATCTTTGTGTTTTATTCAATTTAGAAAAACGTTTATTACAATTTGTACATTATTTGACAAAGATCTGAATTTATTACCCATCATATAAAAGTACTAAAAACTATACTTTTAGAAAAAGTGAATTAAAGTATTGTACAAACTGCATATTTAAATCAATTCTAGGACACATTTTTTGAGTCTCACATAAAAAAATGATGTTTTGCAATTTGCAGATGCTTTTATCCAAACCGATTTGTTACCCAAGTTTAAACCCATGACCTTAGCTTCACAAAAACAACGCACAGACAAAACATTTGATCCTGAGCCACAAACAAAAGTGCACTACACAAACATTAGCAATCTGAATGTTCAAGAAAGGTTACCAAAAAGGTTACCATTAGCAAGATACAGTATTTACTTTTCAGCCGGTCCTAATCCCTTTCAAGAGACCGGCCGCATGTTGACAGCAAGGGAACATGATCTTAACTTTTGGTACAAGGCCAGTTGAAACCTTTACTGCTAATTCATATTCTCTCCCTTCACAAGCGCACGTCTGGTATGTTACAATAGTTCGCCAAGTGTTGCATAAAAACATGAGAACTGGGGAAGAGTCTCAGGTCGCTGTGGACAGTTGCGTCATCTTGCTTGTTTTCGAATGGCAATAGGATGATGCAATGCATGCTGCAGAGTGTCTGGTCAAGCTTGTGCATAGCACAGACCTTAAGATTCTTGTTTCAAAGTTGATAAGAGGCAGATGTATTTTAAAGAAAGGAGTTCTGCGTGGTTTTAAACAACGGTGCATGCATCTTAATATGTGACCGTTGCAGCGAAGGGTTAATGTCACATCCTCAAATGAATGATCATATAACCCCTACGCGTTCATATTAACACCTTGGATTCAACTTTATTGTCCTTGCACATGAAAAAACAAGGCAACGAAATGCAGTTAGCATCTAACCAGAAGTGCAAAGTAGTAGTGCAATAAAGATGTATGTGCAGACGTACAAAAATAAATCAACTATATAGCATATATGAGAATATACAGAATATTTGTGAATATACAGGATGTGCATATATGAATTTAAAGTGTACATAAGTGTGTCGTGAATATATGTAGACTATGCATAGTGCAAATGAATATACAGGGTATGTTTATGACTGTACAAGATGCATACAAATATACAAGATGTATTAATATGATATACCGACAGCGAGTACAGTGATACACTGCATTTCTGAGGAATATCATGATTGTAAGACTATACAGACTATATGTACAGATATATGAATGTATAGAGTATAAGCAATATTTACAGTGATTTATAGCAGTTTATTTGGGTATGGGGGTTCATCTATGTTGAGGGTGGAGTGTCACTGAGTTAGTCAGTTGAAGAGTGTGCGAGTGTTTTTATGTTTGCGTGTTGTATCAGCGTGCACGTGAGTGTGCGTGCACATACCTCTGTGCATGACGCGGCGGGAGTGCATGTGCTCCAGTGCGCTGCAAAGCTGAACAAAGTACTTCCACACCGTCTTCTCTGGAATCAGTCGTCTTTGTTTCTTGAAATGCTGCGGGCGGTAAACAAATAAATAAATAAATACACTGTGATCGGGACGAGACGCACAGCCTTTCATTTTCGTAGATGCACGCTATCCCCGCTAACTCGAAACGTCAACGTTTTAATTTAGAACTTTGGCAGCGAAACTGCTCGATCTGTTGTCCCGTACGTTCAGTGTGGACTGTATTTAGCGGTAAATCAAACCTGTCCGATCAGAGCATAACAAAACCAGCAGTGACCACCTTAAAGTTCTGCTCTGCTGCTATAATCTGATGCAGGCTCTACATTGAAAAGCATCTTCCATAAACTTTTTATTTCCTTTGCGTTTGAAGCCACTGCAATGGAAACCATCTGACGTTTGTGAATGCAGCAGGAGCCTCATGGGGAAACAAACATTTATTTTTTTGTAAATGCAAACATGTTTTGGATGGTTAAGTGTATACATGGGCTGAGAAAAAGTCATCTCGATGAGAGTAACAGAATGTAGCTAAATAACACCAAGACCGTATAAATATAGAAAAAGTTTTTAAAATTGCGTAATCATTTTAGGTTTTTCATGAGTCAAAAACTGGAACTAGTTTATTAGTTTAACTGCTTCTAGTTTAGAAACCTAAATTAGAAAGTTTAACCTAAGTTCAATTATTTTTATGACTCATTATGAGTAGTTGTGTGTCCTATGGTGTGACAGCATCAATATTAAAAAAAACTAACAATGAAAATAAATCTCAATTATGCTATATTATAAATATTATTAATATAAAATAATATATTATTAACTGATTGATTTCTACATTTTTCTATGTCAATTCAATTTTATTTATGTAGCGCTTTTCACAATGTGCATTGTTCCAAAGCCGCTTTACAGGAGAAAATAAGAAAAACTGAAAAACACAAAAAAGGTCGAACACAGCACAGTGCATGGTGTTTGTAGAACAAGCAAGATCATTCTAGTAAATAATATCTAATAAATGCAGTCTCCCGGTGATTTATTTAGCATATTTTGCATTGAGTGAATGCTTGGCTGAAAAGATGTGTCTTTAATGTGGATTTAAATTGGGAGTGTGTCTGGCCCTCGAATATTATCTGGAAGGCTATTCCAGAGTTTAGGTGCTACTTATGAGAAAGCTCTACCCCCTTTGGTGGATTTAGTTATTCTAGGTGTTATCAAAAGTCTGGAGTTTTGAGATCTTAGAGAGCGTGATGGGTTGTAGTGTGGTAGAAGCTCTGTTGTGCACGTAGGGGCTAAACCGTTTAGGGCTTTATAAGTAATTAAAAGAACTTTAAAGTCAATACGATACTTAATAGGTAACCAGTGAAGGGATGATAACATTGGGGTTATGTGATCGTATTTTCTGGACCTGGTTAGAACTCTGGCAGCTGCATTCTGAACTAACTGTAGTTTGTTTATTGATGCTGCAGGACAATCACTAAGCAGTGCATTACAGTAGTCAAGTCTTGAGGTCACAAATGCATGAATAAGCTTCTCTGCGTCAGCAACACATAGAATGTTTTGTAATTTGGCAACATTTCTAAGGTGGAAGAAGGCTGTTTTTGTGACATTTGAGATGTGATTTCCAAATGACAGGTTGCTGTCTAATATAGCGCCTAGGTCTTTAACTGTATTTGTTGGAGTAACAAATATAGCTGAGTATCATCTGCATAACAGTGGAAGCTAATTCCATGTTCCCTTTCTATCGGTCTCTCGACGTTGTGTCGAACCGACAGATGGGGTTCGTCCCTGAGAACCAATCGCTTCCGACTTCTTAGAAAAGGCCAATGAAAATTGGCGAATGAAATTTGCATGCTGGACTCCGCCCCCGGATATCCGGGTATAAAAGGGAGACGGCGTGCCTCATTCATTCACCTTTTGTTCTTCGGAGCCTTCGCTCATGATCAACAGACTTCACTACAAGACTGCCGGCTCTACGACGTGGTGCAGCGGACTGTCCCTTCCTGCAGCGACTTCCCCTGGGCGTCTCGGCGGTTCCAGAAGTGTTTGAGTTTTTTCTCTAAAATGGCAAATTTCTCCAGCGTGGCATGTCCCGCTGTTCTCGTGGGTGCAACACACTCATCGAGGAGGGGGACGGACACGATGTCTGCTCCCAGTACGCTGGGGCAGATGTTGTGGATACATCCTGCCCGCACTGCGGGCAGTTGACGATTCAGACGTTGCGTCACGGGTGGCTGTGTTCCCACGGGACTCCGCCACCACCTCGTCTGCTTCCCGTTCCGTGACGGCAGGACTACGGCCCTGCCTCCCGCTACGGCGAGCAGCGAGGGTGATATGAGGATTACTGTGAGCGCTAATCCGTCAGCCACTGGCACGCGGACTGTTTGCACCTCGTCTTGCTCGTCTGACCGTTCCCCATGAGACGGTCCGCCGTCTTATTCCTCAATCACGTATCGGACATGGTACGTGATGATGAGATGTCTGTTGCAGCATCGGAGGGTGACTTACTGGCATCAGACTCCAACGATTCCTTGAAGCTCCCTCCCTCGGGGGGTCGAGATCAGGAAGAAGCGGACGTCGAAATGTCAGCCATGCTTTCCCGGGCCGCCGGCATTAGGTTGCGGTGCACCGCACTGCCTCTCCCAACATTCGCGGCTGGATACACGGGTGCCGTGTTCCCCCGGAAGTGCATGAGGAACCTAGTACGACCTGGAATTCCCCCTTCGGCGCGTACACGTCAACTAGTTCCATCACCCTTCCTTCCCTTGATGGTGGGGCAGCTAGAGGATACGTCGATGTCCCCCAGGGGCTCGACCTAGACTCCTGTCCAAAGCACGTAGGCTTTTCGGCATCTGAGGTGTCGAGAGCTTACTCTGCTGCGGACCAAGCTGTCCCCTCTCGCCACGCTATGGCCTTCCTGCAGGCCAATGCGCGGAGAGAGCTCCACGAGGGTAAGACCGACCCAGCGCTTATGCAGGAACTCCGCAGCTTCACCGACCTCGCTCTCGGGTGACCAAGGTGATCGCATGGGCCCTGGGTCGGGCGATGTCCACACTTGTGGTCCAGGAGAGACACCTCTGGCTGAACCTTGCACAGGTGAGTAACACTGAGAAAGTCCGCTTTCTCGATGCACCCATCTCGCAAGGGGGGGGCTGTTTGGTGATACTGTCGAGTTCGACAGTTAGGGAGCAGACAGAGGATATCAAGTATGTCCTCCCCAGCCGCGACTCGACCGCGCTCTGGCCGCCGAGATCCCGTGCACCGTCTGTTTCCCAGCAGCCCTGGTCCTCTTCGAGACATCGAAGAGGAGACCACCACCCCGTCAGCAGCCGCGGCTAAAGCCAAAGCGGCCCTCATGGGAAGACCCCAAGGGGATCGAGAATACCTTCGAGCCCGACCACAGCCATTCCTTTGCTGGTGGTCGATCCGGGACGGTTCCTGCCCCGTCCCAACAGCCCATTTCTAAAAGTTTTCTCCCTCTCTGGGCGTTTATCACAGCCGCTCTCACCCTCTACACGACGGTGTTCGGCAACTCAACGTTGCATCACGGCGAGACCCAATGTTCTCGCTGTTAGAGAAACAAGGCTGCCGCCTGTGAGGCCGAAGGCAGGGGCCTTCCCACCTTTCAAGAAAGCTCAGGGACCCCCTACCTACCCACTGGTAGGTTACAATTTCACGGTAGCGCTCACGGCTGACACGTCCAGGCCAGTCACCGTCGCTTCGCTAGAGATTGTGACAGGGCACAGTGTTATGGCATTTTCCATAGGAACCCCATCTGTCGGTTCGACACAACGTCGAGAGACCGACAGAAAGGGAATGTCTCGGTTACGGTTGTAACCTCGGTTCCCTGATGGAGGGAACGAGACGTTGTGTCCTCCTTGCCACAACACGTGCTGTCCACTGCAGCAGTCGTGAGAGGTCTCAGGCTCCTCAGAACTAAGGTGAATGAATGAGGCACGCCATCTCTCTTTTATACCCGGATATCCGGGGGCAGAGTCCGACATACAAATTTCATTCGCCAATTTTCATTGGCCTTTTCTACGAAGTCGGAAGCGATTGGTTCTCAGGGACGAACCCCATCTGTCGGTTCGACACAACGTCTCGATCCCTCCATCAGGGAACCGAGGTTACAACCGTAACCGAGACATTTTCTAATAATGTTGCCAAGGGCCAGCATGTATATGGAGAACAGCAAGGGTCCTAAAACCGATCCCTGAGGTAATCCATAATTTACTTGCATTAGATTTGATGATTCCCCATTTAAATGGACAAATTGATGTCTGTCTGATAAGTAAGATCTGAACCATTGTAGTGCCTGTCCCTGAATATCGGTATAACTGTGTAAGCGATCTAGAAGTATTTTATGGTCTACAGTATCGAACGCAGCACTAAGGTCAAGCAGGACTAGGA
Source organism: Triplophysa rosa (assembly GCF_024868665.1). Lineage (NCBI taxonomy): Eukaryota > Metazoa > Chordata > Actinopteri > Cypriniformes > Nemacheilidae > Triplophysa > Triplophysa rosa. Next base: position 7,678,286 of record NC_079914.1, read on the forward strand.
GTGAGATGTTACCTTTATCTGATGCTATAAGCAGGCAGTTTCAGTACTATGGTGCAGTCTAAAGCCTGACTAAAATTTTTCGTGTATGTCATTATTTTGTAAGAAAGAGCACAACTGAGTGGACATTACTTTTTCTAGTATTTTAGACAGGTAAGGAAGATTTGAAATCGGTCTATAGTTTCCTAGTTCATTGGGGTCTAAGTTTGGTTTCTTGATAAGAGGCTTAATGACGGCCAGTTTAAAGGGTCCAGGGACATGGCCTAGATTAATTGACGAGTTGATAATGTTATAAATGGGCTCAATTGCAACAGGTAGTAACTCTTTTAATAATTTAGTTGGTGTGGGGTCTAATAAGCATGTTGTAGGTTTAGATGTTGCAATAAGTTTAATTAAATCTTCCTGTTTTATAGTTGAGAAACACTGTAGCTTTTCTTTTGAGGCGATGGTTGGTACTAATTCATAGGACAGACTTGGAGGTTGAGTTTTTACTATTTTGTCTCGCATGTTTTCGATTTTCTCTGTAATAAATTTCATGAATTCATTGCTACCAAGGTGCGGCGGAATAACCAGGTCAGGCGATGTCTGTTTATTTGTTAATTTAGCAACTGTAGTAAATAAAAACCTTGGATTGTTTTAGTTAGTTTCTATGAGGTTTCGGAGGTGCTCAGCCTTTGCTGCTTTTAGTGCCTTTTTATAACAGTTTACACTCTCTTTCCATGCAATTTTAAAGACCTCTAATTGGGTTTGTTTCCATTTGCGCTCCTGTTTACGTGTTTCTATACCTATGGTATATTTGTCAATTTCTAAAGCAAACAGATTTGTAATATACAAAACATATTTGAATGTTATTTGACCAATCATCATTGCATTTTTGACCTACATTAAAGCAAAAAATATATACCTAATATTTTTGTCTTGTTTTCCAGAACTTCCAGAAAAAAACTTAAATCAAGATATATTTGTATAAGAAGCGAGATTACCTACAATATTAAGTCTCATTTTCTGAAATGAATAAATGCTTAAAACAATAAAATTGGCTGCAAATTAGGTAATAACTTCAACGTAATCTCAAGTGTGTTGTTCCTACTCCATTGGCAACTTAATTTTGATACATTTTTGGAAGCAAAGTTGCTTTGCTTCTCAATTAAATATATTTCAATTTAAAAGTTCTTCCATATTTGTACTAACAAAACAAGACAAAAAACATAGACTTTAATTTTTTGCATTTAACATTAAAATGCAATGTCTGCTTTAATGTTACTGTTGCAAAAACTTACAGAAAATTCTGGGGTGTACTTTTTATAACACATGTTGTACTTTACACTTTATTATAATGGCAAAGCCATTCGATGATCTTTTTCTCAAAATTTCCCAAAGTTTGAGAGCTTTTTGCACCGTGTCGTCCAAAGCAGTCTGTTTGCTCTGGATGAGGTCTGCGGGTGCGTGACCTCGCTTCAAAGCGCAAATTAATATGACGTTACATTATTAATTAAGACAGAATAAAGCTTGCCTAGCCAGAATGACTCAGTAATTATATGACCTTTTAACATGCTGTCTCAATAACTGAACCACCAGCAATGTGGTAAACCTGCTTGTCAAGAGAGTTAAATAAGGGATGTATTAACAAAACGAAAAAAGAGATCCGCAGGTTATTTTAGGGCGACGTATTATTGTGTCGCACGATTGTTCACTTTGCCCACTTCGAGTCTTGGCTCCACCCGTATCTCTTCACACAAATGATCAGATTGGTGGCAAGCGTGCGGTCTTGAGCACCAGAAACCTTGGCCCACATCCAAACAAAGTCGGTGGATCTATTCTTCCCCTGCCTTTCTATTTGCATATCAGAGGGCCGTTTGATGTCAATGAGGGAGAGAGGCAGCCCCTCCGTGCCTTTAAAAAGCAAACACGGCACATGCAATATTCTGTAAGTGCATGCAAATGAAGTGGCCATTTGATTTCATTTGAATTCCGAGATGGACGCGGAGAATCGGGAAGGGGGCTGAAAAGATCAGGAAAAAATCAAAAAGAATAAAAAATGCTCAAATTTATGCATTCGGAGCTTCTGTTTAACATATGGCTCAATGTTCGCTTGTATCCGCTTAACAATGCTGGGGGGATTAGTGCTAAAATATACCTTTGGAGTGACATTGTTAAATAAAAAATACAACTAATTAAAGGAAGGGTGAGATGCGCAATCTGGCGGAGCGGTAGAGCAAACAGAAATAGCTGACGGTACGGGTTTTCGCTGCATTATGATGTCCGTTAAAGCCTGTCGTGTCAATGGCGTTGTCATACTAATCCTCACTATTCCTCATTTATCCGACACAAATTTGTTGAAAAGCTTCGATGGAGAGGTTTTGTTTGCGCTGAGAATTATTTATGCGGGTGGAGATTTGGCAGTGAGGATTTTAACATGCAGGTCATTAAATTTGAAGCATCAGGTTGTAAACGTGAGCTGTACGGATGTCAGTAGTGTAGGAAATGGGAAGGAATCAAAGAAGGAGAATCAAGCTACATGATATAACATCTACTGAATAACAGTCTTATAATCAAAGAAAGACGATGGTATGTAAAAACAGAGGCGGAATCTGAGCGCAAGATACAGTATATAATATTGATCATGAAAAGCAAAATAAACTAAACTAAATAAACTAAAATAAATGGCAGTAAATAGAAACAAAAGATTGTATTTAACTAGGGGTGTGACGATACACTCAGCTCACGATTCGGTACATATCTCGATGCTGGCCTCACGATACGATACACATCACAATATTTTAAACAAAATAAAAAAATGAAACCTTAGAATTAAATTAAACCGGGTCATTACCTTTATATTTCAGAAAAGTTCAGTAACTACTGGATATGCATTGTTGCAACACATAGGATATTAAAGTGAAAGTGACCTATTAGTCAGATATGGTGACCCATACCCGAAATGTGACCTCTGCATTTAACCCATCTAGAGAGTAGTGAACACACGCACAGGAAGTGGTGAACACACGTACACCCGGAGCAGTGGGCAGCTATCACTGCAGCGCCCGGGGAGCAAGTTGGGGGTAAGGTGCCTTGCTCAAGGCACTGTCAATCGAACCGGCAACCTTCTGGTCACGAGTCCGACTCTCTAACCATTAGGCCACGACTGCCCCCATATTAGTCCATAAATGAAATGTACCAGTTCATTCAGTCTCATTTTGACTCAATTGACTCGTTCGTTCAGTGAAGGGCGTGTTCATTCAGTACATTCAACCAATGAAACGCTCTGACAGAGCTCACACTCAAGCGCTATTGGCTCGTGTCTCTTTGAAGCTGCACTGTCTTTGCTTGAGACAGTAATGAATGAGAAAAATCTTTAAAAAGACATATTACATAAACTGCATTACATTTCTTCAATCATGCAAATTACATACTTGGTTCGATCTTTAGCATGTCATTAAATCTTTTAATGTACAGTCCGACTCACTCCATCACTTCTCTAATCGGTACAGCGCTGGTTTCTTTTGGCTTACTTTGTGTTGCATTTCATAAAAATTGAACTACTTGCTCCGCCTCTGAAACGACACTGTTCTTCAGATGATGTCACCCTGCACTCTTAATTTAGACACCTCCCCTCTAATTACATCAAACAGATGTACATATTTATTGCATAATGTAAAATCAAGTACCACCAATTTCTTTGCACAGATAATCCAGTTTCACTGGATTTGAGGGAGGGATGGAGACTGAAGAATAAAGGAAAGAAAAGTGCTGACAAATCGGCACATGTCCCCTACCTTTATCATTTGCGAGAGGTCCCCGGCGTCTGCGAGTTCCAGTACTATATTTAGCTCATTCTCTTCGATGAATGACGCATGGTATTTAATTACATTGGGGTGGTTCAATTGCTGTGGATGAGAGGAAAAGAGCAAGAGATAGAGGCAGAGTATCAGTGACTGTTTAAATATTAACAAGACTCTGTGGGTCGGGAGAGCTTGCAAACAGGGATGTGGCAGAAACCAAAGCAGATGCTTGTATGAAGGTAAACATGACATAATCAACTACTGTCCGAGGTCCCCAGCTGACTGAAAGGGAACCTTTGGAAATGACAATAAAAATGGATCACAATGTAAACAGTTGCTTGAGTATGGTACTATTTGAGAAAGAGACTACTTGTTGGTTACTAGGGTGTTGCTATGTGATTACTAGGGTGCCTTAAGGGATTCCAAAGGTTTTTAGGTGGATGCCAGGGCATTCTGACCAGAGATCTTAGATACATCATTTTAAGTGAGTTATTGTCTAAATATCTTGTACTTAAAAGGACAGGTCACCCCAAATGAAAATTCTTCCACCATTTACTCATCCTCACATCATTTCAAACCTGTATGACTTTCTTCCTTCTGCAGAACACAAAAGAAGACTTCCATTATATGGACATTTCTCTAAATATCTTCTTTTTGTGTTCCACATAAGAAAGAGTCACATACTGTACAGGTTTTGAACAACATGAGGGTGAATAAATTATGACAAAATGTTTATTTTAGGGTGAACTTGATCAATAGTAATAGTGATTCTTGCCTTAGCATGCACCAATAGTAAGCAAAACAAACATACTAAATGTTGTTGTTTTTTGCTGACGTTTACATTCAAGGCCATGCAGCAGTAGTGCAAGACACCCCCAGCTCCCTGCCCCACACCACAAGCCCAAGCCTTCAGCTTTTCATTGTTTCCTGTTGGTTGGTCAATGTGTAGAAGACTTCATAACTGCAAAGACGGGAGGATGGGGGATGTAAAATAAAAGAAAACAAGTATATCAATGAGAAGCAAGACAGGCGAGGGTCCTCGCGAGCGGGAGGGTGTCGGCCCCGCGATGCGCTGTGACACAGCAGAGGGGGTTATTAAAGAAATGTTCACGGCCCGCGCTGATACAGGGAGGACGTGAGCATCTCTGTTGCCGTCCCGTGACTTTCGTTAGAAGTATTTTTGGATCACACAGCTGCAGCGAGTGCAGCCGGCGGTGTCAGCCCCACTCTTTCCCCTTCCCAAACCTCTCAGCTGCCACATCCAACACGGCGGACATGAAAAGCAACTAGCACAGACCCGATCGCGACGTTTACTTTAATCATGTAAAATGCTGTAATTTCAGCCTTCTTTTCCGTTGGGAACCTTCTGTTTATGCCGAGACAGATTATAGTGACAATTATATTATGTTAACTCGGAGCTATTTCGTAATCCGGTTTATTCCTCTTGTGTCTGGAGCGGTTAAAGGAATAGTTCAGCTAAAAATAAAGCATAAATAATCGTTTATTCGCCTTCATGTCGTTCAAATCATGTATATGACTCGTTTGTCTGTGTAACACAAAATAAGATATTTTGAGAAATGTCTCCAAGGTTTTGTGTCTATATAATGGAAGGCATAATATACTTTTGAAGAATGTTTTGCAAACACACTTTCATATTGATTCCATAAGATCTGTTACAAGAAATCAACTAATGAGGTCATGAAGGGGGTTTATGGCATACATAACAATTACTATAAGAAACTGTCAGCTTCTTCAGCGATTTCTGCTGTTAAAAAATAGAGAGCGAAACATTTCCGCATAACAGCATCATTTTGTTTACTGTGGGGAAATGGGGGGTGTCTTAAACTGACAGAGAAACAAATAGGCAGATACATGGAAAGAGGGGGGCTACTGCCAGTCTCCCTCATTATTTTGATTTGCGACTCTTTTGTATTTTTCTCCGGCTTTGTCCACTGAGGTAGAAGTCATGATTCTCTGTTCCACGCAAATGGCTTATTAGCAGCTCAAGGTGAGCTGGTTAGAACCACTGATTTCATTAGCAGCGCTAAGTAGAATGTATTCTGTAAGGGAAACGAAACGCAGAACATGGTAGAAAGACCGGGACGGTGTGTCAATGTTTCAGCACCTTCTGACCTCAGCGCAGAGAAGCGTTCGCCTGGCAAAGTGTCGTTAAGGAGCGTGACGGCGACCCCCACCCCGCCCGCAACGTGACCTCTTCACTTGCCGCCTCCGCATCCTCCTCCCTTCCTCCCTTGGGACTGACGCTGTCTCAGGGGGCCTGAAACTTTCAGAGAGCTCGCCCCGATCGCACATGCAGCATTTGTAACGCTGGAGGTCACGGGGTTGCTGCGACGTTGCTTGCAAATAGGCGTTTGTACAGCTGAATGACCTAATGGTCACAACAGGTCACAGCTTTTTAAAGTATGATTACAAATCGTCCATACTGCCAGTAAAGATGTCATTTTATTTTAATTCCCCCTTCTAAAAATAAACTAGGGTTGAGAAATTTGACACAATTGATTAAATGTTCCATATTAGTAAATATTAACAGTTATAACAATAAATGACAAATCTCTATTTATTTTTTATGGCAGAATTTTTTTAGTATGAACAGTTTAAATAGTTAAAATAAGAACAAATTTACATACATATGATAAAAATGTTACTTTTTTATTCCACGGCCTGCCACTACTTGCAAAGTGCATTCACCTTATGTCAAATTTTTATCAAGCTTTTATCATAATTATAATATAAGGAAAATAAAATTAACAAAACTAATCATACACAACAGTGAAAGAGATCACAGTAGCATAAACGTTAATCTCGGAAACACATCATGTGACCTACGTTCCCACTGACATGACAACAAAGTGTGACTGTTATTTCTGGAGATCGTCGTATGTATGAATGCAACTTTAGTTCGATTATTATATACAACGCATTAACCAAAAAGCAGCAATTAGCCTGTTTTAAAGCCAGCATCTACACATGGAAAGCGAACTGGCTCGGCAATAAGACGGCGATCGGGGTTGAAGCAATTAACATTACAAGAAAGCGAGAAGCGTGTGTGCGTGTCAAGGTGAGGCTAATCCGACAAACGATACTACGACAAAACTGAGAATAGAGAAACCAGACACCTCTGATCAGCTAGACGTCAACTCTTATTGGAGCTGTCATTAACTTGTTCATTAGCGTACATGCTACAGTGAGCCGTGGCCCGTTTAAGGTGGTTTGATGAACGCAAATGGTTTATTTAACAAAACAACAAAACGATGAGGGAGATGTTTGGGTACATCAAAAGATTCATGGGAGACTAAATCCCCCCTACTGCTAAATACTACTAGCAAGATGAAAACTATATTTTGTGGCATTGAAAAAAGGGAGTCAATCTTGGCCTAAAGGAATGACACAAAGAGGACCGTGATCTGTGCTTGCCTCACAGAAACAGAGGAAGAGGAAACTGAAGAAGAGAGAGAGAAAAAGAGAGCTGTAGGTCTGATTCAGATCAATTGTTTTCTCTCTCTGAATCTCTCTTTCTCTCTCTCTCTGCTTTTCTGGTATCAGGTCTCGGCAGAGGCACCTTTAGAGAGCCTAATAGCAGCACATGGTGTCGGTCTTTCGTTCCTCTGGTTTCTTACCTTCAGGAGATCTATTTCTTTGATGCAATCTTGCCGAGCTTTGGCATCCATCAAGTCGAATATCTATCAAAAGATCAAAAGGGAGAAGGAAAAAGGAGAGAAAAGGGGAGTAAAAAACAAGTAAAAAACAGTAGTGGTAGAGGCTGGTGGGGCAAGAAGGAGGGGGAGGTGCTGTTAAAAAAAAACCCGGACCCCCAGATTCCTGCCTCACCGCAGCCACCCCCCGCTGCTTCAAACGTCCCTGTTTTTTCACATTCACCTGTGTTTAGGTGAGAAGAACTACTGGCAAGACCCGGGTTGATTTTTTGTTGCATTATTTACTAGTGTGCTTTATCCAATCATTATTACATGGCTCTGAGGAATGCTTGATTCTGATTGGTTAATCTAGCATTCTGCATTCAGACTGCATAATTGACCATTGCGATCGATTTCCTACACAGATGTGATCGTTTCCTGTCTTTTGTATCTCTCTGTGGTATATGTTAATATTAAATAAATAATAAATATATAATTGATATAAATTGACATAAATCTAGTTATGTAAAAGCAGCCGACTACACTTCACAGAAAGAATATTCAGACCATTCAATAGATCGAGATTGCATCTGTTAGGATTGATAAAACATCTTAAAGTCTTAAAACAAACGCTCTTTGTATCAATTCTTCAATCAGGATTGCACAACATTTGCGTCAGAAAACATTGCATATAGGCTCAACACATAACAATGCTAAATACAATAGAATTTAAGATTGCGCATTGCACTGGAATGTGCATGAAAAGTTTTGTCTATTCTGCGGCTCTGTGCATTACAGGAATTGTGAATTATACAGGCGATACTACAGACCACAACACTAAGTTAAAATTCAACACACGGCATGAACGGATGTGACTGGCATTTAAAACAAACTGAATTATGGGATATATTCAGCGAGTTAAAAGTGTTACAACCTGTCGTTTTTTAATGGCACATACAAAAATACCAACTCTTCCTTGGCTCCTCATTAGTGTGGATAAAGCTAGTGGTAGTGAGGGAGCAGACCACTGTGCTGAAGATGGTGTGTGTGTGATGCATCTTAGAAAAGCAGCAGCTATGGTAACCGGGCACCATTCTTTTAATCTACAGCTTGCCAATTATTTCTTTCAGCGCGTCTGCTTTGCACATCCGGAGGAGGCGCTGGAGCTTTTTTCTGCTGGCTGTGTCTATGAATGTGTGTGTGGCGAGACAAGAAACAGATTCAATCTTGATTACCACACTTGCAGAGCCAATCAGCAGCTTGCTTCAGTTAAATATGTGCTAACAAACTGATGGCAGTATTGATAAATTTGTGTTTCAAAGACTTCCTAGGCTGTTAATATCCTATAATATTGTTATAAAGTCATGACTTCTGACTTGAATAACGCATATTAACATGTTTTAATATATTTATATGTACTAAATAATGTATATTGAAGTATGTTCATTTCTGTGAATTTATTTACCACCAATACTGTTTTTAAAAGACATGCCTGTTTGAAATCTGATTCATTGCTGTGAATGTGTTAACTTGTTTGTTAAAGCTGCAATCTGTCATTTTTGCCTCTTCACTGCCATCTCTGTTTGAAATATGAAATTGCAGGTTACTTTACTTGGGTTAAAGTCAAATAACATAATTGCAAAATCACACCCAACAGCTCAAATTATAAATCATCAATGTAAACATTTTATTATAAGCTGATTATTTATTTTTAACCCAAAAAAGTTCAAATGAGTGTCAAAGACAAGCAATGCTCACCTGTATTTTTTTCAGAGCTACTGGGGTATGATCTAGTACGTATGTGGCACGATAAACCTCGCTGAACTGTCCTCTTCCAATCTTCTTTTCAATGGCGAAATTGGCTAAATTATTATAGCCCATATCTTGTTGGATTTTCTGAAAAAGAACAACAAAATAAAGGCACATCAGACAGCTTTCGCGTCTAGCTTTTTATTCGTCTTAAATTTAAAGTGATCAAACAAACATGTCGCCGCGGATAGCCCATTGCTGGCCAACCTCTGTGTTTGTTTTTGTTGATGTGCCAACAGAAGGCGCAAGCTCTCGGGGGCATCTGCGATAGGTGTCATTAGGGCGATATGTCAGAGCAAGAGAGTGTGGGAACGAATCAAGATTAAACATTCGTGTTAGATCCAAAGCACAATATGAATCTTTGCCGTATACTGTCGAAACGAATCAGGCCAGTGTAACGTTCCTGTTTTTGAAGTGACTTATGTTGGACCAGTTAGTGACAAACCGCCCCGAGTCTTTTTCTTTAAGAATTCGTGCGGCGCCTTGACACTTGCGCTCTAAAATTAAAAATCTAAACAAAACCCGCGATTAGCCCCACGGAGATGGTGTGAGCAAATAAATAAACAGGTTGACCTTTAGAGGCTTTTCTTGTGTAAATTCAATCTCACGAACACTCTGGCAAGCCATGGTGACAGATAGTGGAACGCAACATCATGTCACAGCAAACCACCCAGAAATGGCCATAAGTCATCCTTAAAGGCAAATTTCAGCGAGAAGACATATTTATCGTTACTTTGATAAATATGTGTGTTAACTTTTATGCCTCAAGTTTAAAAAAATGATTCTTTACTTGCTGCCATCTTCTTATTCATAGACAAGCATTTTCATATTCTGGTTTAAAGTTAAGCTTGAGCTTTGCAAAACATCCTGAAATGTTCATTTTTCAGATACTCAGTCTGAATACTCAGTCATCGCAGAGTGCATCAGCGTCTTTCTTGCGATAGCAGCATATATGGACAAGCTGTCAAACCCATCAACATTATAACAGTCTGAGATGTACATATATAGAAGAAGTTGAATTCAGTTGGAGGTAGAAAAGCTACTTGACTAGAAGCTGGAGGGGCGGATGTGGATCAAAGGGCGACCAATTTAAGAATTTCATTGTTTTCTAACTTGACAGCTTTGAGGGAAAAAAAGGTGTGAGCCAAAGAATTGCCCCATCCAATTAACACACTGAAGTAGCTTGTTTTTCCATGTGACAACACGCTCTAAGCCTCTTCTTTCAGGGACACATCTGGTGCAGCCGAAGAATCCACGCCACCGCAGTGAAGAGAGAATGCTGGATCAGACTACATTTAACCATATCAACCTAATATCTAAGACACCACGTTTCCCAGCAACGCTATTTTGTGTCAAACCCAAAGAACTAAACTGAAAATAGATCGCAACAGCAAGAACTCTGGGTGGAAAGAAGATGGGTGAATTTTTTACAATTTATTTTGGCTTACAATTAAAAAACATGAAAAAAAACAGTGACATATTTTAAATATATATATACACTATATACACATTAAGATAATAATCATGATATTAATACAATTTATTATTGATATTGTGTTAATACTACAACATGATAATACTGTAAATAAATTCAGTGACAACATAATAGGTGGTGGGATTACAAAAAGAAAAAATCCTTCATTTGCTCACCCTCATGTCATTGTAAACCTCTATGAATTTATTCTGCGGTACACAAAAGAAGATATTTTGAAAAATGTCGGTAACCAAACATCAGGCCCCATTGACTTGCATTGTATGGACACAAAAATGTTGTGTGTCACAAAAGAAAAATTCATGTACAGGTTTTGAATGAAATAGGGATTAATAAGTGATTAACAGGATTTTTATTTTTAGATTAACTATCCCTTTAAGGGCCACAATGGTTACAAACTGCCTTTCTGCCTCCCTGCAATTGTATTTTGTGACATTTGTTGGCCAAAACAGAATACACAAAATGAACCAAGTCAAAGATGAATTTGACTGATTAGATTTTTTCACAATTTCAATAAGTACTGTGATAATATCATTAATTATTTTGGTCATGATAACAGTCTGATATATAAATACAATGTGTTGTGTTGATGGGGGTTTGGTCAGCGGCGGACGATGTGCACAGGGGCAAGGCATTGCTTTCACTCCCTGCATGGTCGCTTGACAAATGTTAGCATGAGCCTCTAAAGCGGCATGACAAGCGCATGCTGAGAGCAAAGTCGAGCTAATGTGTTCTGGCATGCGGCTCGCTAATCACACATTTACATATGCAATGACCTACATTTGCATGTCAGCTCGCACACTGTCCGGCCTGATTAACGGCGGGCACCTCCCAGCGCTGGGGCGGCCGGCATAGCGGTGGGATGAGGCCAGAGGATGGCGGCTTTTTTGGCAGCCGAAGGGACGCACTGCCAGCCAGGATTAGGCCTGACGCGGCCTGAGCTCCAGACACTTCATTAGAGGTAATCTGTTTAGCAGTGGGCAGTGTATGTAAACTTCACAGGCCATTTGCGGCACCTTTTTGCCCCCTGGCCTCGCCTTCAAAGGGCATCAGGGGCGCCCTGACTGACAGCTTGTCTCATCCGTGGCTGTGCGCTGTCACACGATTTAGAGCGCTGAGCTGACACAAGATGAACCGCAGCAGCCGAGGATCTCAACTACCGCCGGGGTCACTTGACAGTGGCGTGACGCGGTTTGTACAGATTGCAGCTTGCGGCGGGGGCGAGTGCTCATAAGGGCTTGTTTGGGCTCGGCGGGAGGCAGAGGAAACTAAAATAAGGTACGGAGGGGGAGCGCAGGTGGAGCAAGGGGATATCACCAAACATCTCAACTTTTAGCACTGAAAGGGAATTTGTAAGGTTTTGGCAAGCGACGCGTGGCGATAGAAGCACAGGTCAGAGGGGACGGAAGATGCAGCGGTGCATGCTGGGTAATGACTCAAAGGGACAACACATCACAGGAGCAACAGCAAAGGATGGAGGATTGGCCGCTGGTGACACAAGTGTAAAAGAGAAATGCAGCTAGATGACAAGGAACGCGAGATAGAAGCAGGAAGAGGATGACGGAGGACGGGGTGGCAGCAGTGTGGAGACTAGGTGTGAGCTGACAGCACAACACTGCCAGCGGCTGCCAGGGAAAGGACAACCGAAGCTCTGAAGAGGTGGTGGAGTAGCAAGACGGGTTTGGTGGTGTTGGTTGGTGGGTGCTGGAGGGGGATCTACGTGGCAGGGGGAAACAAGGCAGGAGATCCTGTTTCAAATCCTTTTTATCAAACTCTCTCTCCAGGCCCAGCCCATGCAATATTTATACCTCCTTCACCCTGCTAGTACTCGTGCTCCTATTCCATCTGCTCCAGTATTTAAAGCTCTGCTCGCTTTACACTGGGGTTTTGCTCCATGGAAAAATCCGCCGTGACGATTAAAATCGGATCTGAAGATCTCGCCCTCCCATTCACTTAGAGAGCAAATGCGGCATCAAATATGCACGTCTTACCAACTTTTCCCGTATTTCCTATGCATACTCATCAAACCTCAGAGACATGGTATCGCCCGTGAAAACTTGTAAGCGTGATTGCATACACAAGTCGGGTTTTAAGCATTTTTGTAGTTCTTTTTTTTCCACCGAAGGGAATAAGAGTGTATAACTTGGATACTTGTTGAGAATAATCCTTCAGCCTTGTAAAAGTCATTCTCTTAAGCTCTCGTGGTGTATTCTACTGCTAGGAATACCTTGACTGTTGCTTTCTAACTAATGTTTTGTATATTTTATTGATGACAGTGGGCCCACAGCTGAATTCATCAAATCTAAAACTTAAAAAAATGCAACCGATCTATGTTAAACTTACTATATATTGTAAGGCTGGGAATTTTCCCAACAAAGTGCCTTGAAATGCTCAGCTTTGTTAACATAATTTCCACTTAATCAGGATGTTACGGACATACTGAGTGCCCCCTCCTCCACTTTTAAAACAGCCAATAGCGTTTAGTTCACCTCACTGCCTGGAATGATGTCATAAAAATCGTTGATTCGTTTTGACAAAAATGAGAAACTATACGTTTTTAAAACGCATGTCCAACGTTTCCGAAATTTTTTAGAGCAAACTTGTTAATAGACATCCTTAAAGCTAACAAATTCATACTAAAAGCCAAAAAAACGTCCATTTTCATTTCATGGAGACTTTCAATATCAAATAAATAAATACGTTTTGCTGTTCGGACTGAACAACAAAATGAAATTCAAACCAAAATTTTAAATTCGAACAGGGATCTTGGCATTTTCTAAATTATTCACATTTCTAATATAAACAAACGATTTTAATCAAAACATACAACAAAACTACGTAGTAATAATAATAAAGTTATTTAACTATACTCAAGTCAGATGACGGAAGCGAATTAGTCCAGGTGTGAAAAGGACACATGACAAAAGACGGATTGTGAGAGAGAGGAGAAAAAGAAAGAGAGAGAGAGAACGAGCAAAAGACTGCTAAAAGCAGCAGATTTTCAACACCTCTGTCTCTGGCACTATGGTGGAGAAACACATGATGATTCCTGTGTGCAGGAAACGCTGCTTGTGCAGAGAGCAGAATCTCATTATCACCTCTCACCCGGCACAGTGGAGAGACAGCCAGAGCAGACCGCCGCCTGTCTCTCTGCGGGTGGATTGACAGACACGGGGAGATTTGACAGGGGCAGATGTGGATGTGGAAGAGGCTCGCGCTACATGCTGCTAGGCAAGCAGGTGGTGAGTCGGGTCGGTAGACTAAAAAGAGCTAAAATGGCTTTGTAGAATGAATATATAACAAGATTTCAAAGAAAGTTAGGTGTGCGTATGTGTGCTCTTTCTTTATGTAAAGAGTTAAGCAATGTCCGTACCTGTGGCTGAAATACTGGCACTGGAGGCTGTTGACCTTGTGATTGTGCGTCCATCGTGACGGCAGCTCAGTTCTGTACACCCCTGCCAAACAAACACAACAAAACAGGATCAATCAAACAATCCCTGTACCACACAGAAACATCCTCCCCGCCTCCCCTGCGTTTAATAATCTCGGCTCCTCTGAAGGCGAATGTGTGAATCTTGTAATAGAATTAGGGTCCAGAGCAGCGCTCCAGACGATCACACGCTGCTGCCGCGGATACGACCGACCAGCGTCACCTCGTCCGAGGAACGCGATACCTGAGAACACGACACCCATTGTGTTAATGAGACCTGTCAAAGAGGCACGGCACTGGACACGCTTTAAATTGAATGGTAAAGCTCAATTGTTAAAACCTGTTTGCAAGATGAAAGGGCTTCTGATGGTTATTTTTGGCCCATTGTTAGACAATGGGAAAGCAGTGACGGAACAAATCTGAGGATGTTATTGATGTAGTAATAATACAAGGAATTTTCTTTATATCGCTCCTGTCCTTCTGAAACCTTGTATCTCCATATTTTGTGTTTTTTTTGCCATAAATCATTATCATTAGTCACCCTTTGTTTGTCACTGGATTTTGCAAATATTTAACCAATTTAAAGTATTTAAAAGTGCTTGTCAACTTTGACAAACAGTATTTAATCATTTTAAGAGTACAGCATTTTTTTTCATTTCCTGAAAAACAGCAAATTTGGATATACGAGGAGTTGGAAGGACGGCTACGATATTCTTGTAACCAAATATGACGCTGTCGGAATATTCAGGATTACAAGATTTTACATGCAAGATCGACAGCAAAACCAGTAAAAGCTACATGACATGATATAATCAGTTTTATATTCTTTGAAAGTGACTATTGGCAAAACATTGATACATAAAATATTAGCTAGAACAATATATAAGCTTATATATACTGTACATAAAAGACACCATGCTTTCCAGATTTCAGCATTCCCCATAAAAAAATTGCAACTAATTGCAACCCAAAATAATCTATCTTCGATCTTCAAACACAAAAACACAAATACCATTTTATCAATAAAGACTGCCCATAGTACCTAGTCTCTATTTGTGGATTCTACTACTACAACCTACAGAGACATTTACGTGGACACAGTGAAGCGTACATACGCGTGAGATACAGAAGACGTGTGTTGTCTTTGCAAAAACAATGATAAGAAGGAATAAATTAGGCCCGAGCTCTCGTCGGTGACAGAGAGCAACAACAAAAGACGGCTGCTTGCTTTTCTTTACATCAAGCCTGAAGATGGGCCTGTGCGTGCGGCAGCCATCAAAATTTTTAATGATAGCTCGGTTGTCACATCACTGCGGCGTACAGCTCGGGGAAGCTCGCAGTGTCCTCGATGAACTGAAAGAATATGAGCGAGGGTTAAAAAAACACTCCTTTCATAGAAAGGCCATTTACATGTCGCTCACCGTGCCGCACGTCCGTCTCCACCCGTTGTCAGGGCTGAGTGGATCGCGGAGCCTCGAGCCAATTAAAATACCTCATGCCGGTGAACGGAGAAATGGTGCCGGGGCTGTCACCATGGCAAAATAAAATCAGCTCGGTTTGGGGAAGGTTAATAATACTAATTAAACACCAACCTTGAGTTGGAGATTTGAGTGGCAGCGCATGCGGGACATGGTTTGTTGCTGGCGGAGATTTGTTTTTGTTTCCCATTTTTGCTGTTTAGTTGAATGTCTCTGCATTATGGATTGCAAAAAGGGACGAAAGGGATTCTCTTGGGAGTAAACTATTAACACGGTTTCTCTACGAATGTAGAGAATGCAATTATGAGATTTCATATAAATGAAACAGACCCTGCCCTTACCCAGCCTCCATAAAAACACAAGCGTAGTGTTCTACGTCGTGTTCTTTATCTCCAAAGCTTCGTAAATGATGACTGAGGCAGAGGTAAATAATTCTGTGTGCTAATTAACAGTTTGAGACAGCAGTCAATGCGCAGCAGATTTGCTAATACTTTTGCTGACACTTTACTAACAGAGCTGTCTTCTCCCCATTACGTTTGGAAAGTGGACTGTTTACACCGATTCGTGAATTCGAGTGATATATCAAACTTTAGAGACGTGGACCTGTGTGGTTATTTGCACAAACAAATGCATCCATTTTGAAGGCCACTGTCAAGCTTTATAGTTATTTGTCATATTTTACATCCACAATGAGACATTGCAGAGTGAAACAGCAAATTCAACACAAAACTAAGAAATTCAGTACGTGTGTTGCCTGGTATTCAAACCTATGACATTTGTCTACCAACTGATCTACATGTACATGCAAGATTTGACATATATGTGACAAAAGACAATAGAAATTAGAAATGTTGCCCACACTGGATTCAGCGTGATGGGACACAAGCGGCAAACTTCAGCGGAAACCAACACGGAAGTGACGTAAACTGCAATTCATTGACTGGGCGCTATTGACTGGCTCCAAATGAGAGCAGAATCTCATTGAGCCACATGTTAAAATGCCGAACTTTACAGCAGAAAAAATATGTTTACAGCCTGGTACAAAAAAGGATTTTGGTCTATATAGCTAATTTTTCCCTTCATGACAACTGTGAGGGGGGTGAATTGTTTTACAACTCATCCATTTAGATTATAATAAGCCTTAAAATTCTGCATAATTAAGGGCGTGGTCACTCGTCCCGCCTCTTTGCCCTTTTTGATTATGGTGACGCTCTGCTGAGATGGCGATGGCTGGACCCGCCCACTTTAGGCTTTAAAAAGGCTCCTCAGAAACCTACGGGTGACGTCTCAAACACTACGTCCATGTTTTATACAGTCTATGGACGCGACAAAGGCATTGTTCCTAATAGGTTTGTCGCTTTGCATCGCATTGTGTAGTGTCGCATCACATCACGTCGCTTGCGTCTGGTGTAGAAAAGGTGTTAAAAATGGGAGCATGATGACATCAGTCGACATGAAAAGTCATTTTAAAGTCGGAGCAAGGTATTACTTTACTTATATTACAGAATAATTCAAGTTACACGCATAAGCACATATAAAAGAATTTAGATTTCATGCAAACTATGGACTTTGTCGTATGGGTATAATCTACACTAAACAGAGCTTGGCAGTACAGTCTCTGGTAGTCTAGCTGGCATTTACCAGTAGCAGTATAGCACAGGTTGCCCTCATTGGTCTCATTTCCACTTTCACTTTGAAAAAAACTTCAGATTAATTCTGGCAGTGTGGCTCTTTTGATTGACCTATATAGTGTCAAAATGACCAGAGGGCACCGGCACGTTCCACAGCTTTTGCATCCAGCCCTTTACCAACACCCTCATTAACAGAATCGATTAAAGATGCCACTTGACATCAGTACACAGGCACCTAAACAAGAGGGGTAGAGCCGCACCCTTTCCAGACTAAACACAGAGATGTGTATATACACACACACAAACACGCACGCAAAACACACTCCTTCTCCATCATCAACACCCAACTGTCTAGAGAAACATTCATCTGCGCTTTTTCCACCGGCTATTTACAGCGGCCGCGAGTAACACGTGGCTCTCCAGCTGCGTGCCTTATAAAATTAACAAACTGAAAAGGGGCCGCGACAACAACTAAAGCGGCTATACATAGCTTTGCATGACAAAAGGGCCATTACGTGCGATGATGACAGTCGGCAACCTACTTGAAATAGAGGCCTGGGAGCTGACTAATAAACAGCCACAGTTGTTAGTCTACGTTTTATCTACGTAAAGTTTGTGCTTTTTCTTAACTTGCTCTAATGTTTCTTAAACTCTGTTTTAAAACAAAAACGATCCTCGTTTATACTGCCGTTTCCCTGTGCGTTTTTAAACAAATCTGCGTTTACACTACACTACCGAAAACGCATGTCACATGACCATTCAGACACGCTGGGCATGCGCACATAAATGTAAACCGTTGTATGGGTATACATAAGTTGGTTATAGTCAGATGACAGTTGGTTATAGTCCCAGACCGACATGTTCAAAATTAACATGATGGCAAAGAAAAGCAAGGACGTCTTCGCGTGGATAACGTTAGATGAGTTAATCCATGTTATTAGGCTTGTTTGATTTCATCCGGCGCCACGCAGACCGATCGACGGATGACATCGCAGTACTGAGTGAGCCATCTAAAAGCATACTGCTCTCGATTCTCTCTCGCGTTGCTGTAATGTCACCGTGTCGATCCGTGTATGCAGTGCAACTTGAAGTTAAACATGCCTGTTGTTTACGCGGTCCTTGCGAGGCTGGTCATTGTCGCCTTCAGGTTGCGTAATGGCTCAGACAACAGAGGCTTATCGAATCAGTGAAGCAAACGCAATGATACTGATGACCCAATCAGTAAGCGAATGTGGGCAATCACGCCTACGTATACTAAAGTCTGCGTTTTCGTCCATTTACACAGACACGCGACCCCAGAGTTTTCAAACTAAAACGGGGTCTGTTTCCAAAAGTATCCGTTTTAGGGGGTTGAAAACGCCGGATCATTGTTAACGTCAGACGTAACTATAGCAAAAGGTATGCGTTTTTAATTTAAAACGCAGTAGTATAAACGCCGCTAAGAGTGACTGCTCTAAAAAATGTAGCAATTGGCCAATTTAGGTTAAGATCTGGCTTGCAACATTTCCTGATCTTTATCGTTTCGTCATTTCCTGTTCTTTTCAATTCTTTAGATGACAATGGCAAAAATGTGTTTTTAATTCTGTTTTTTAATTTGTTTTATTTCACAAAAAATAGAAATCACAAAATATGGAGATACGCGGTTTCAGAAGGACTGCAGCGAAATTTACAATATTTAATTCCAAAAACAAACAGCAAACATCTAGTAAAAAATCAAGATTGTGAACGATACACCAATCTAATCTTGGTCTTAAGTTAACCTAAAAGCCGAACAAAAAAATGCTTTAAAATCGTCACAATAAACACAATAATATTACCACAATGATTTTATAACCCGGAAAATATCGGCCAGCACCACCAGTGGCCTAGCTCAGGGGTCTTCAACGTTTTTCGGTGCAATTACCCCTTAGATGAGAGATGCATGGAGCAGGGACCCCCTTATACTAAATGTGTAAACGGAGCTATTTAAATAGAAACAACCCTATTGTCACAGCAATATATGTTAAGACATCACATTAGCACTATTTTGTTATTGTTGCACATAGGCTAAATACTTTCCTGTGTATTATTTTTGTTTTTAATATAGATTGCTTGGTTATTTTAAGGGATTTGCAGCATCAAACATTTTCATTTTACTGTGAGATGGACAATTAAACATTTATTTGAACCTTAGTTTTTATTAAGGCTTCAATGAGATGACTGACCCTGGTTAATGGCACAAAGACTATTCTAGTGGAGGTAGGGGTTGTCTCTGGATGCGAAAGAAAGTAGTGCAGATTTTATGCATTCTGTTGTAAAATCAGGCCGTTTTATTAAGTGTCATTCTTTTTTCCTTTCGCTTCTCTGTGTGTTGCAGAACACACCGCTATTTTATAATTCTGAGCTCCGTTGTCTTTCTCGTTGATTAGCATTGTTGCGGCTGTTACATGAAAATTAACACTAGTTATTTTTCTGCTGAGCATCATATCAGACTAATGAGAGCAACATGAGTCCGCGTTATTTTCGGGGTAACTTATTTGACGTGCACCACACGGTGCGCGTTTCATTCATTTTAAACACGTACAATAGTTCTGTCAGTGTTTACAATCCAGAAGCGGTGTGGTGTCGTTTGGCTGTCAAATTAGCGCTTTACGGCTTTAACAAATTTTGAACAGAAGTTCAGAAACATATGAGAATGCACTTTATTTGCACGCAACTCCTTTCATGTGTACTTTTATCGGAAGGGAGACAGAGAATGCACTGGTTCTAGCCCTACCGGTTTTTATGATGCAGATGTAACGTTTCTTCATTGCTTGCTTCCGTTGCCTGAATGGATGTTTTTGTCTGCACGCACGCAGGTTAAAATTGCAATGCGCGGGCGCTTCAATGAGTCCGCGCTGCCGCGCACGTGCACAGCTTAAAGAGAACATTGGTTGTAATATTTATGTACCCATGCTTTACATTTTTAACAAAAAGTTGCCTGTGAGTAAACCGTAATTAGCCTTGCAGTTCCATCTCGGACCCCTTGTTGAAGACCCCTGGCCTAGCTAGCACAACAGGTTTTTTTTACAGAATGTGGGTGCGTGGTGGCAGGCTGCTTTAAGTCCCCGTTTCCTGACTTCTTTATTTATTTATGGGAAAAAGTAAAGCTATAACAAGAAAGGGAGCTTCTTTAAAGTGGATCAAGGCGTGAAGATGGTAACTGGCTCTGGACTTAAATTAGCCTTTGCTCACAGGTGTTCACACGGACCGGAATCAGATGCAGGCGAATCCGAGCACGGATGAAGGGTGAGGAAGAAGGCCAACAGCGGAGCGTGGTGTGAATCGCACATCAAAGGCTGCTTTGAGCTTCTGAATACTGTAAAAGAAGTGGCCATGATTATAAGAAATGAAGAAACCTTGCCTTTTTTTTTATTGCGACAGAAAAGCTTGAGCCATCTGATCATTGTGAGGGACAGCTTTAATGATGGAACAGTGAGGAATTAAAAAGGACAGACATTTGCACGTTTATTTTAATCACTGTGGAAAAGAAACACCTAAGTCACCATCAAAAACTGAATCTTCAAAAATGTTCAATGATTCAGGGCACGGTTAAATATATTGTGTAGCTATTTAATGATGCTGCTGTTATGTTTTGTGATTCATCAGATATATCTGTTTAATCCACTGTTTGACTAACTGTTAGGTATGTAACAACATGGCAAAGCTAATATATAAGCCTGATCTCAAAGGAACTTTACAAGGTATTTTACAAAATTTGTATGAATTTGTTTGATGTTAATTGTACAAACATGAATTATTAGAACAACTCTCTATCGTGACAAAGCAGATCATAAAGGAATAGTTCACCCAAAAAGTTACTTTAATCATTTACTCATTCTCATGTCATTACAAATCTGTATGACTTTATTTCTTCTGCAGAACACAAAAGATGATATTTTGAAGAATGTTGGTAACCAAACCACACTGGACCTCATTGACTTACATTGTATGGACACAAAACTACAGAGACATTTCTCAAAATATCTTATTTTGTGTTACACAGAAGAAAGAGTCATATACAGGTTTTGAATGACATGAGGGTGAATAAATTATAAATTAATCAAATGTATTTTATTATTCCTTTAACCAAGAAAAGTCCTTTAAAGAAATGTAAAATGATACTTAACATCCACAAATTATAGCAAATACATGGTTTTCTGATCAAATATTACAAAGAATTCCATTAATCTCAATAAACTTAACTGGAATGTAAAGAAATTAATGCAGTATAATATTCTGCAATTGCACAAAAACACTGCAACCGCTGCTTCATCTAAAAGCTGTTCTTCTGTGTGGAACGACTGCATTTTCATAGAGAACCAGAGGGGAACAAAGTCGCACGGTCTTGAGGGAGTTTGCACCGGCCATCCATAATCCTGTTCGGTGCCTATTTATAGGCCTCCTTTACATTTTTCACTTTCACATTTTATAGGGTAATGATTATTTCTCAGCGGAAGTAAATAGCACAGCACAAACATCCTCTGCATGTGAGGGCCGGCTGTGATTTATACCCACACACAAAGTAGTGCACAGGCCTTTCCCCTTAATTCCTGACTCTTACACGGCAAGTCTCAGAGGAGCTTGAACCTGTGCTTTTGCGATGCTCTTGCATCCCATGACCCCTCTATGCTATCCGTGTGTGCGCATCTCTCACAAACATTTAGCATGGCGTAGGAGGTTCGAGTGCGTGCAGGTGTAATGGTCCACTTTACGTACCCTTGAGTCAAAAGGACGTGGCTCGGGGAAACTGGCAGGGCAGCAATAGACCCGGACCACCTCACCCAGTTGCCCATTGTCTGTCTCATCTCGAGGGCCGGTTTGATGAATCAGTTCTGGGCTCTGGCTTTTGTGAGCGTGCCGTCAAGCCTGCAGGTGCTTTATAGACGAGGGTCTGAGATGGTACAGTTAATTACCCTACAGGGGTGCGCATCTCCCCCATGCCGTTTGATGTGCAGAGCTTGAGCGAGGTAAAGGGAGTCCTAAAGTGATGCAAATAATCCATTAGAGGTAACTTGACTAGCCTGTTTGTCTGCGCCGAAATGAGCGATTTGAATAACACGGGATGCGGAATAAACATTTTAGCCAAAGCATTGAAAACATTTATGCCTAGTTAGCGAGAGGTAATTTTGTTTGGTTTTATCTGTATAGATAGGGGTAAAGCCAGATTTAAACAGGACTGGTTTTTCCTCAGGAAATTGGGCAAAATTGTGGTTTTAAAACGCACTGTAAATTTAAAGGCTTTGTTGGCAGAAATGCAATATAATATACCTAACTATGTGATCAGAGGTGTATAAAGACCTTACATAATGAAGCGTTATGTTTTCATTATCTTAGAATGAACTATTTTTATCTACATACACCGCAGGTCCCCTTACATGGAATTCGCCATGTTTAATCTAGAATTTGCTAAAGTGACTAAATGTCTTGTGTCTCTTAGCGATATTTTGTGAGCTGATGAACTGTCAAAAGCTGTCGTCAAAAGCCGTAGGTTAATGTGCATGAGATTGTGCAACCGCAGGTTGTCATGGCAAGTTCTATGGGTTCTATTCTATATTGAGTGACTGTAACGCCATAATCCTAAAATGAGAGTGGATTATGAATGAATACACCAGATTACCATTCAGTGACACAAACACATTGTGAATACATACTTGTGCAAGAGGAACATTTATAGCACTTCTAAATGCAGAAATATGATATACTTTATAATTGACAATGATCCTCGTTTATGATCCTTAAACAATAATTATGACTCAGTGATCATATTGTTTTTTGGGAGACGTCCTTATTTCTGGTCGAGCAGGTTGTTAAAGAGCCCACAGACAAACCTCACCCCCAAAAATTATATTACGATTACAAAAACCTGTCATATAATAGGTCTGCCTGTAATTAAATGATACAAACTGAGAGACGCATAGTTTTCTTAGAGTCAATGAGTTGTCAAGTGAATCAATGTTACTTCCTAATTGACTTCCAAAGAAAGCGCAGCATGAAAGACTTTAATCTGATAGATCTCGGCTAGATCGCACGCACCTGCAGGCACCCATTTGACAGTATCTTGTAAATATAAAACTGTGTCAAAAAAACAGAAACTTCGGTAAAAAAAATTTCACATAAACACAATATTTCACCTCTCCGTCTTCACTCAAAATTTAAGAAACATCACCACAAAGATAATAAACAACGTTTCCTAGCATGAAACTTGTTTTGCATCCTGGGGAGACCCCTGGTTTTCTCCCCGTGACCCTTGCAGACCACCGCCAACCCCATCTCATGCAGTCTAATGAGGACTAAGCCATGTCACTAACCGCAGTTCTCCAGCTAACCTCCGACCACAATGGGATGTGACAACTTCCACCACAGGGCTAAATTCTTTTCATTTGCCACAGCCAGAGGTCAAGCCCACCGGCTACAATCACGCTAACAGAAGCCTACACTCCTGAATATCCCTCCCGGCTCCTCCTTTCAGCATCTGAAGCGACCGAAAGTTCCACCAATAACTAAACGCACGATTTATTATTACCGTTACGCTCCGTATCATTCAGGACCAAAACAACAGATGTTGATCATGCTTCATTTCTCTGGAATATTCATGATGCAATAATCGGAGGAATATCACAACACACTTTCCTCTGCGGCCTTTGACAGTTCGTCAACATCACAATTCAATCCTAGCTAAGAAGCATTAAGTGCTTTTCTGTGAGATTCGATGATACGCACCAGTTAACCGTTTCAGTCCCTTAGTCACGCAAGTGTTGCAACACCTCAGTTTAATTTCAAAGAAATAAATGGTTCTTTTACTACTACGTCCTCCCAAAATAATTTTTACTAGTGTTTTATTTACTACTAAAGTACACTTTAAGATGGATTGTCCTGCACCGAAATTACCAAGAAACCATGTACGTTGGCCAACTACTTGTGTCGAACCAGGAAGCTCTGATGTCGATGTCCTTATCACATGAAGTTTCCAAAACAACAACGACTAGACTGATGTAAAACAAAGCTAGATAATTCTAAACTAGATCTTTTTTTAATAAGAGCTCTGTACAGTGGACGCGTCTGATGTTGACTGTTATGACTTTTATTTGGTATTCTTGCATTTATAAAGCTAAAATATGTAAAAAAAATCTTAAAAATGACAAAATTAGGCATTAACAAAGTACATAAAAACATTGCACAAAACAGTTTCTTTACCTTACGCAGATTTGTAGCTGTAAGCTTACAATAATGACTAATATGTGGAAGACGTCAGTTTGACATAATTTGACTTCAAACTGCATAAAGCAAAGTATGACTTACAACTAAGAAGTAACCTGCAAATTTATGTTTCAAACAGAGGCAAATGTTACTGACTGCAGCTTTAAATAACCTGATAAAATGTAGCAAAGCTAGTTAAAGATGGTGTAGAAATCCTAAATTAAATTACTTTTAATAATAAAAGGTGTACTTGAAACTATGAGTGCAATTCGTAAACAAAACCCAATAATGCAGTAATGCTAATTATTTGTTTACGTAGAACATTTCATAATCATTTGGCTCTCAAGTAGGTGCAAACGCAGAGCAGTTCTGTCAAAGAATTGCAGATAACGGGTCGAGTAGCGCTCAAGCCACTGCCATCATGATGGTGAAAAGAGCGACGAGAGGTTCGGCCTCCTACACTCGGTCATTAGGAATTTCCCTACTCCAAACCCCTGCTACAGCGCTCCATCAAATCCCCTTCACCTCTTTCATGAGATAAATTTGTAAAGCTCAAACCATCTTCTAACACCATCACCTCCTCTTCTTCAGAACACAGAGCAGAACTCAAAGAGAAGCTCTTTGGTGAATCTTTAATAGGCCGCAGAGGATCTGTCATTTTCATGAGCGAGAAGTTCTGGAGAAATGTAGCTTTGCTCTGTACGTGAACGATTTTGTCAAGTATGTGATCGCGAAATACTTTTAAAAACACAAGCTTATTTTCAGGTACAATTGCGCAAATTATGATGCAATGCAAGCATGTCTTCTCTTATTATAGAATCTAACTGGTTAAACACTGTGGTGTGAAGAGAATTCTTGTTGAGCAAGTAAATTAAAGTGAGCTACATTTGACATCTTAATACCTACCTAAACGATAACTTTTGATTTATTGACATTTGAAAGTAACTCCGGTATCAGCAGTTGAGTCATGAGGTTTGTTTCCACCACAGTAACACAAGAACATACGTTAAATATGTATAACAGGACCGCAAGCCGGCAACACGCTAACCAAGAATTTGTGATTACATTTCTGGCCTTGATTGCCTATGTTGTGTTTTTATGAGTATGCAAGTCCTTTAAATTTTAAATATGTGCCCTCGAGTTGTCATACAAAAATGTAGATTTTTGTCTCTTCCTGATAGCAACTGCCTTTTGCATTTCTCTTTTTCAAATATAAAAAGGCTCCCAGGATACCAGGTTTAACTTAGTATCATAAATCTGCACACGACTCCTTGCCTCCAATGGAAAGCATTATACAAAACTTTAGCAAAAGGCAAACAATAATAAAAAGCTTATCGGAGGAACATCTGCAGATCAATCGAAAAGGACCTCAACTTTTCTAAACGGAAAAATATATTGACAGTTATGAGTGAATACTAGCATTTTAAAGTTACTTTTAGCCAGCATCAACATCACATGCTGTTTACTTATCAGGTTGGCAAAGAACTTTAAATAACTGCAAATGTTAAATCAAGATCCAGATGAAAACTGGCTGCTTAAATAGGGTGCTGTTCCTGCCAAAATGCCAGACGTCCTCAAAGTCATCTCAACTGACTCTCTTTGAGTATAAAATAAAAACTGTAGTTACTCACATTCGTGTCTTTCCAATTTCACTAAGGCAGCGGATATGTTTTTGTATTTTTACCCATGTTCCCACAGGCCTACTTCTGTTGCACCTGCGGTTAAAGACAACCGATGGCCACGACAAATGACGCTGTTAAAAACAGTCTGATGATCTTGTAAAACCAAGTACATGCAAAAAACACATTTGGCCTGTTATCAACCACTACAAATGCTTGCGACATCAAAACATCAATATTAATGAGATTCCCTGGGATATATTTGGCCAACGTCTGCAAAAAACCCATGACTTTTAGCAGCTCAGCACACGCTTTGACCCGGAGACCCAGAGATACTAACGTGACAGACTCCTTGTTCAAAGAAACTGGCCTGCTTTCATCTCCAGCTTTTTTCCTAGCCACACTGGCCCAAGCCATCTGCTTTACTCTAATGCGCGGCTTAAAAGAGTCGTTTTTTTTCCCAAGGCTTCCCAAGCACGATAAACAGCCTTTATGTAGCTCACCCCTGTTTACAGCATGCAGTATGCTGCGCTGTAAAATATTCACTGTTAAACTGTCAACGAAGCTAGCCACTCGCCCGGCTTTCACAGTATGGTGGCACTAGCCCTCGGTCGCCACCTCCTTGGCCTCCCACCAATGCCTGCTCGCGATGAAGCCCTGGATCCGGCCCACTTCTCTAGACCCTCCAGAGGAATTCAAACACCCCACTAGCTTCCAGGCCTAGCTTAAGACATGTGTTAAGGGTTTTTTTTATTCACTGCTCCTCAAAGGCAACTGGCAAAGGTCTTAAAGTTCCTACTTGGCATGACTTCTGAAAAAAACACACAACAGCTTCCTGCTACAGCTCTCTCCGGCTGTTTGTTTCCCTGACTGAGGTCCTGTCGTGGAAGATCCAGAAATGAGGGGGTGTTACGGCTCACTCCAGCCACAGACCTCGACAGCCCTTGGGCCGGAGAAACTCGGCTGAAGCTGATGAGTGTTAGTATGCCATGCTGGCGTGGCCAGCTATTTGCAACACATGGAGTATTGCGTATTAAGAGAGACAGGCTTTCAAAACACAGAGCCTCTTCCCTGCTCTCCATGTCATCCTGTGTGAGAAATATAAAGAGTCATTTGCGAGAGGACGCAGCAAATGCCGAAAGCATCCAGCACGACAGATTTTTTTTGCTGTTGGATCAAAGCACATATTGACTGAGATTTTCTCATTTTTTATGACAAATGCAAGCTGTCAGCGTCTCTATTACCATGTTTGCAGTGGCATATGCATCGCGTAATTATGCCATGAAACCGGGTTCGCTTCCCGGGGAAATCTAAAATATCTAAACAAGGAGAGAGTGAAAAGAGAGTAATGACAAATTGCAGGAAGCACATTTGCTTTCGGACGTGCTGAGGGCAGAACTTGAACTCGCCAGCTCTGCCTTAAGCACATGCTAGCAATAGCATGCCAACAAAACCGTTCTATATCATAAGACCAAATATGCATTTGTATGACTGTACGCATAACTGAAATTATATGTTGAAAGCCGTTTCATAGAATATACATACAGTACTAAAGTAATCTCAATTTTAACCCTTTAAAACGTTTCTTAGGAAAACTGGTTTGATTTTTTCAAATCAGCCATTTTAATATTGATCAAGCTCACTTGAAAACATCGGATTGCTCCTGATCCAATAGACTAGAATAGGCCTAAATGTGCACTTTGCAATAAAAAAGTAGTCATCTAGTATGGGTTTTAATGGTATATCTAGAGTGCAAAATGACCAATTTAATGCCAACATATACATATAATTCAAGTTAATTACAGAAAAGTGGTTCAATCATAATGTCATAAAAGTCTAATGTTTACTCCATATTTTTCCTTATTATAGATTTATTACAAGGTTACACTTAATTTATAAGGTAACTATGCAAGATAATTTTACAAACAGTATTTTCATGTTCGTGCTGATTCATTGTCCAGTGTGAACCAGACAAACCCTGTATTAACTACAGTGCACCACGTCACAGTACGTGTCACTGGTATTCACAAATCAGAGTTATGCATTGCTTGAAATTACAACACCAAATAAATCAATCAAGACACGATAGAACATAAAAAGGTCTGTGTATGCGTGTTGTAAAGTAAACTTTACTGTTGTCAATTAAAAAAAAATTACGAACAGGCGTGTATAAAACATATTATACATTATTAAACGTGTATAAACGTGTAACTGTCATATGCCAATGCTTAGAAGGAAAGTTTTGCCAAACTTATAAAGACATGCTCTATTGTGCGATAAACAGTGTATTTGCGGCATTTCTGTAGAAAACCAATATTGCAGATGGAAAAAGCTATTTGGCCACTGTCGGTGTAATTCGGTGTGAAATCGTCCTCACATTTCTGCGGCATGTGTCAATCAGACTGACAGTCTTTAGCTTTAGCTCAACTTGTGCTTTAAACGTGGCGTGACTGCTAAAAACACAACCGACATTCTTGAAAACGACTGAGAAACGCCGTTTTCACGACTGGGTAGGTTTATTTCTGATGGCATAAATCATGTTTATTCACAATTCTGATAATTGTGGGGTTTAAATTCGATGAATTGACGCAAAAGCTGCGTTAGCTTAGCGCGCTAACTCCATTAACTAGCCCAAAACTTCTGTCAACTTTCCTCAGTCGCCTGAGATATTTACTCTGTTATAATGCTCTTTATACATACTTTTATCGCACACAAAGTGTCCCACTGACTAAAAATGCACTTGTTTAATGTCAATAAAACAGTAAAGTGAGATAGTACGCTGTTTTGAAGTTGACTGGATGGGAATGAGTATGAACTCTTACCAGGAAGTGCCAGCCGAGCTTCACGCGCGCTGAACTGGAGCTCGCGCAGATGAGGATGAGAACGATGATGAGGATGAAGGCGTCTCAATCTGTCACTTCAAGGTCGAGCTTGAGCTCCTGTCCGACGTTGCAACACACACGAGTTGTCTGCGCGCGGATACGGAGTGTGTTTGTGTTCCTTTGAGTGTGTGCGTGAGCGCGCTCCTTAAAACGCCATTCCTGACCTGTGTAAGTTACACGCACGCACACACACACACACACACACACACCCCAGGGAGCTCAAGGGGTGGGATACTTAACACGGGACAAGCGTTCAAAGGGAAAAGAGTAAATACTGAAAGAAAGACTAATCTGTTCTATTCTGTACATTGTACTTCCTTCTGTTAAACGCACACTCATTTCTTTTCCGTTCTGTACGTTTCTATTGAATTGTTTAATATTGAACTGTTTACTGTTTTATGAAGTGTTGAGTTTCAATTTTGAAAGTTTATTTTCTATGTTATTCTTTAAGTTTCTGTTATATTCTGTACGTTTTTATTCTGCTCTACAGATTTGATGTGAATTTTATTCTGTTTTATGTTATGTTCAATTTAATATTAGGCTACCTTTAATCTATTCTGTAAATTTCTGTTTATTCTGTCAATTTGACTGTGTTTATGCTGTAAATTTCTATTTTATTCTGAATGTGCATTTATATGCTGTAGTTCTATTCTATTCAGTAAATTTTACTCTTCTGTTCTGCAATTTCAACATCTATTTCTGATTTCCTGTTCTGTTCTGTTCTATTCTGTGGGCATCTATTCTGTTTGTTCTGTTCTGTTCTGTTTTGTAAGTTTCTGTTAATGGCTGGAATACACTACAAGACTTTTAAAATCTGAACAGATTTTTTTTATATAGACAACATACACTTGCAGACTTTTTGAAAGTTTCAGATAGAAACACACTAACTGATCAAATCTGCAACCTCTGGCACAGACTTTCTGCAACAAGTCCAGACTGAACATCTGCGGGCAAAATCTGAGCAAAAGTCTTGTATTGTATTTTAGCCTTAAGCAAGAGACACTTCACTTCTGTCTTGTAACCAGAGATGATCCATTCTGCTGTTCTTAACCTCACCTGATTTCTGTTCCCCTGGAATGTAATGTAACTTCTGGAATTTAGGAACATGTACTTTAATGTCAATTTAAAAAAATAATAAATAGCTGCAAAAGATTACCTGTACAACAGACTGCCCTTTTTCGTTCTCCCCATTGAAAAAAACAATACCCCACACAAGAACCACACAAATATTTAAAGATATTTCCATTTGTATATTTTTTGTTTAAATTATATTGTTTATATGCTCATATTTAAGAGCATACCACAAGGTATGGGTTCGAATTTCCCCATTTTCTGGTCCCTTGTCTAAATGCTACAGTCCATAGGCCTCTATTATCTGAGTCCAGTTTAAAGATTTTTAACTAAACACGATTTAGACAGAAACAAAATAATAATTATAAATGAATGTGTTTTATTCTTTAAGTAACAAAAACGCCATGAGATTAATCACAAATAGTTATTATTATAATCTGGTACATTTTTTTATAGTTTTGTGGTTCTACAAAACAAAATGAAAATCCTTCCAAGTGTTCTGTGGCACCTACCTTGTTACCACCTGCGGTGCATGTTCCCCGGCTAAAAATCTATCACCTTTGCAGGAACCAATCTTGAGTGAATTTATCCATGTAAAGAATTGTCTTTTACATTGTGTACTTCAGGTTGAGTTCAGCTGAAACCCCATACAGTAGTAATACATTCAATCAGGACGTTTGAGGGGAGTATTTTTGTTCCGTATAAGTAAAAATGTTCCCTTCTGCGTTTTGACAGTTGATAATCAACAAGTGTTGCGTGCTGTTTTACCTTTTTTGTCTTGACACATCAATAGCAGCTCTGCTAACCACCTCACAAATACCATATAAGAAAGGTAAAGCACACACTGTGTGTTTTCCCCTTTTCTTGAACAAGCGTTGAAGATTAAAAGAAACGTCTGCGGAAAATCTGTCAATTCTGTTGGTGAATAACGGCAAGCTGGAATTTAATGGCATGGGTTATATTGGGCTCCCTCAACACCCACATTTTGCTCTCGATAAGATCAATGGTGCTCCGTGACAGATATGCACTGTCTTTAGTATCTTCCAATTTCTGGTTTCTAAGGGAATAATTAGATAGATGGATAAGAAGCAGCTGTTATGACTGCATGCGTTGAAGCTTCGACACTCGAATCTGTTGTCTCGGAATCTGCGTAATAATCCAATGAGTCGATTGTTCCAAAAGTAGAATGATGGCGGTTCTGTAATTTGAACTTTTTTTAGAAAATTGTTTTGCCTCGTTTGATTTTGTATGTTTTTGGAATGTAGATTAGCTTGGCTTTTTTGGGGTCGTGTTTTTCTTTGCCTTGAAACAAAGTTTTTTTTTATTCGTATTGTATTGAAAAAAATCTTGATTTCATTTATCATTGCAGCTGTCAATATAAAAAGAATCAACTCACCTGTATGGAAACACAGACGTGTGCTTTTGTCTGGGTCTGTTTTGTTTGCTTGTGTGTCTGCAGTCGTGGAATTCAGGCTGTTCTCGCATCTTTGACATTTTTAAGAATGCACATTTATTGTTTATTATGCATTGCTTATAGTCTCAGAACAAATTATTTATCTTAATATTCATTATTATTTATGTGAATATTTAAAAGCAAAAACAATAATACTGAGACTATCATTAAAGGAATAGTTTAACCAAAACTGATAAATCATTTATTCACCCTCATATCGATTAAAGCATGATTTTTCTTCTGTGGACCTCAAAAGAAGATATTTTAAGAAATGTCATCAGTGGTTTTGTGCCCATACAATGGAAGTCAATAGGATCTAATATTATTTGGTTACCAACATTCTTCAAAATATCTTCTTTTGTGTTCTGCTGAAGAAAGATTGTTGATGATGAATGATTGATGTTGAAAGATTGTGGTTAAAGATTCAAGTTATCCCACCTGTGTCACTAGCAGTACTTAGAAAATCTGCATTATGGGTAATTTGAGCTTCATATTGTGTAGTGTTAAATAAAAAAAGTGATAAAAAACAAACCGTTGTACAAAGAAGCACAATGCCAAGTGTAGCGAAGCATTCCTCGAGTGCTTATTAGTTTAAATTATTAGTTTAGGAAAAAAAAGTCAAAGTTTGCTTGCTGTTACTTTTATGCACTATTAAAAGTATATATACGGTATACCTGTATATATAGAGAGAGAGAGCCTGTACACCTGTATGAATGTGTGAATTTGTATGTGTGCTTTCACTGGCGAGCAATAGGCCTGTGTATCCACCCACGCACTCGACCTGCATGTAAGTCATTGACCTCTGACCTTTACTTTCACAAAACCTCTGACGTTTAATCTGCAGCTGCTGCTGCAAGGCCCTCAGGGTCAGAGTGTGTGTGTGTGTGTGTGTGTGTGTGTGCGTGTGTGTGTGTGTGTGTGTGTGCGTGTGTGTGTGTGTGCGCGTGTGCGTGTGTGCGCGTGCGCGTGTGCGTGTGTGCGCGTGTGCGCGTGTGCGTGTGTTGGGTGCAGACGGTACATGAACATGTATTTCTGACATAGAAGTGGGGAGTGATATGCATACTTTCCCAGGGGAAAGGGTGCTGGTGTGGAACTGCTACTGTCTGAGAACACACACACACACACACATACATACACAAGTATGTCAGGTTGACTGTACACATCATATGACACTGGGCTTCTGCTTTCTTGCCTCAGCAGTGTATATGCAATGTACCTGTCGGTGTGTGTGCGTGTGTGTGTGTGTGTGTGCGTGTGTGTGTGTGTGTGTGTATGTGTGCGTCTCCCTCTCAGGCTCATTCTTGTGTGTCAGTCACAAAAGCACATGAGTCCACATGACACACACTTCTGCTGTTTACACAACACTGTGTGTTCTGAGGCACACACGTCCACAAGAGACACGTTTGAGAATTCCCCAGAGGAGCGTTTTATTGCTCAGAGGTTTCTCCTTTAGAACTCAGGAGTCTTAAAGGAGGTTTTAGTTTTAGAAAATTGTCAAGATTCTCTTAAGTTTGTTTATGACAAACAAAATAGACATAGATGTGTCAGTTGTTGTCATAGTGAGATCAGGCGCGCAGATGCCACTAGGGACGGGGGAGCCATGACCCCTTCAGATTCATAGTGACCAGATCCATCCCCCTAACTGTCCTACGAAAGGCGTTAAAACTGAGGATTAATCAGGGTTTCCGCTATGTACATTAGCCTAAGTAGTGGTGGACAGGCTGTCTGAGCTCTCTGTTTGCTGCTGCTAGCCTGCTACGACTCCTGACGCCGCCCCCGGGTCCTATGAGGAGCTGTTAGCTGCCTCAATTGTGCCTGTAGTAGCAGTAACCATAGTGATAAAAAATGGACTGCATAACAGCCACATAAAGGCAATGAAGAGACAAAAAACAATCACCTCGTTTTTTCAAAAACCAAACAATGTAAGTGTCGTATGCCTGTTGACTTTTCCCAGATGTGGCAGATTCGTTTTGTTATTTATATGTATAGCTAGTCTTTTGCACTTAGCAAACACAGCAAAACATGGAGAACATGCAATTAGGTGAGTGGACAGAGGCAAATAGCGAATTAACACAAAAAGAATGGTTGGATAAATCAAACAATTATGATTTATCATTATCATCGAACCCAATGTACTGTATAAATTGACTGAGGTAAATTTACTGATTTATGTTTAAATAAAACCTATTTTGCAGTAGGCATGAAGTTTTGGTGGGTGATTGGCATACTAGACAAATAACAGTTTGATCATGCATTGCTAGTGTTGATAGGTAGGCCTTTGTTCATTGTTGTTTATCCATGATTTCAAATAAAAATCCTCCAATGGCTTTTTAGTGCAAACCATTAGCCCAAATTACGCAAAGTAACTACTTGAGCACTAGTTAAAGCCCAAATTACGCAAAATAACTAACTGAATTGAAATCATTTGATTACAGATTGGTCCCCCCAGTTAAAAAATCCCATGCGCCCCTGAGTGAGATTATAGAAGTATTTAAAATACATGCAAGAAAACAATATATCAGATATTATGGTCTGGAGAATTTGATGAGATGTTCATATTGGCTGACTTAAAATGTGCATATTGGACGTTTGCGACAGTATTGAGATCTTTTCTGAGTAATGTATATACATACTCGGTATGTATAGGTGTTAGTGTCGAATCACATAACGTTTTGGACAAGAATGCAGATTGTATTACCATCATAATTCATGTCAGGTAGACTTTTTATTTTTTTGTACTTTTTGTAATTCATAACACTCATTGTAATGCGTGAATCACCAGTCAGCTGACAGTGTGTCAGGAACACAGCATGCCCAGTTATGATACTGTATCACATGATGCTTTAACAATCACAAACCTCCTTCCTGTGTGGAGCTGTGTGGCTCCTCATGTATGCGTGATTTCCGTATAATCGCAGTCTGCAGGGGAGGATAGCGTTCTGTTTGCTTCTGGTTACGGTGACCGTCCACTCCTTCATGTGCTGATGAATAAATCCTCCAGTGTGACTAATCATTGCCTCCTTTTGATATCTCACCAGGTCCTCATTTTTTGAAGGACTCCCTTTAGTCGTGGGTGTAAAGAGGCTCTCGAGCTTGTCTGCTGAGTTCTCCCAAAAAATGACTGATTACTGCATATACCTCCTCATATATTGTATTTTATTTTTCGTTTATTTGAAAAGTAGCAGATACTTTTATTCATAGTAACACTCGAAAAATGATGCCATAACATAGCCATTTTAGGCTAAGTGGTTCCAAGAACAACATTTCCAAAAACAACCAAAGAACTTTACTAAATGTTCTTTGTAGTGGAAAAAGTATCCAGAATATATCATCATAAGAAATAATGGTATGAGAACATTTGAGTGTTATTGGAATCAACAATGGTTCTTCTATGCCATTGTGCTTTTTTTCAAGCAAACATGCTATGTTATGTACACATTTTATAAGATTGTGTGTTTTCCTGGGGATCAAACCTGGGACCTTGGCGTTGCTGGAGCTACAATTAAAATACAGAAAATGTAGCACTAAGTAGCCTGATGCTGATCACATGTCAATTTTAAATTGCCTTGCTAAGGTTTGTTTTCAAAGAACATGTTTATCGGTTTAATAAAGGAAGTAGCCATACAAAACTTAGAGCTGTCGAATGACTAATCACGATTAATCGCATTCAAAATAAAAGTTTGTGTTTACATAATAAATGTCTTTGTACTGTGCATATTACCTTTGAATTTATAAACACAAACATACACATACCTGTATATATATATATATATATATATATATAGGAAATATTTATATGTATTAATTTATATTTACCAATAATTTAAATTATACAAAAATATTGATTTATGTTTTCTATTTTTTATTAAATATATGCATGTATGTGTAAGTGTTTATAAATACAAAATGAATATGCACAGTACACAGACACAGATATATTATGTAAACACAAAGTTTTATTCTGGATGTGATGACAGCGCTATAAAACATACATATTTGGTCTCTGTCACCCGAACAGTATGTGCTGCTGGCTTACTCTTACTTTGATCTGACTGTTAAAACATTAGGTTTATCTAATCAGTCATATAAAACCAGAACCCTTAGACATTATCATATGAAGCTTAGCTTAGGCATTATCAAGACCATTCCCAGTGTGTGTGGGGATGGTCTGTGGACTGAAAGAATGTTTTGTGGTCTTGCACCACATCTAGATCCTACAAGCAGAAGATCAGTGATGCAGCTCAGAGCTACACTGACATCTCAAGCACAGCTGGAATTCAACACTCTTCTGTTTACTGGGCCCCCATGCTTGTCCAACCTCTGTTTAGCACCCTTAACACAGACATGAGCATATAATACAGCGATCGTTTAAAAAGTGTACTCTTATTGGACACTCTTAGAGTTTTCCAAATATTGTCAGAATAAGTTAAACAGTCAAATTAAACAATACTGTTTGAAAAATATTTGATCGAGCTTACAGTTTATTGTACACCACAATAAGCAACACATCCTAAACCCAGTATTGTTTTTAAGACAATCAGCTTTTATTGTCAAATGAAGCATGCTTTCACCACTATTTCTTTTGTTTTTAATCTTAGGATTTTGGCTTTAAAAGGAAAATTCCTTTGTACGTTTTAGTATACAATAGACAACAAATAAAACATCAATATAAAATAATACCCATTTGAAATAGGCAATGTGAAATGCATGCAAAAAAGGTGACTCCTCTTTTTTTTCTTTTTTTTACTTATTTTCATTTTATAGCACAGCCATGTGGTGTTTAATGGTCTTCCTTTTCAGTTTCTCTTAGCTGGACATTTTGCTGCCAAGTTTAAGGAAGGCTGTGTGTTTATGGTGAGTAACATTTGTGGCACAGGAATGTTTTACAGCAAGCAGAATTACAAGGTAGTTTTCAGTGTGTATGTGTGTAGACATGCATGCGTTTGTGGGTGGGTGCAGGGTTTTCAGACTCCCATCTCCTCCAGTCGCCTCCTGGAGCAAGATTGCTCTTATATGTACATCAACAATACTGTACTACTTTATTTCTCTTAGTGTTTTCTGCTTTTTTTCTTGCCATTGTCGACCTGTTTTGACCGGCCACATGGAAAAAAATATCCCATTTGTTGTGGATTCTCTCACAAAGATGGTGTTGAACATTCAGGACAGCATTAAAAAAAGAAAAAAATTTGGATTAAAATTTTTTTGGTAGATTTTTATCACTCTAATATCTTATCCTAATATTGTCTTTGTCTTCAATGGTGAAGAATTCCGATCAATGTTTTCCCCCTTCTTTAAATACTTTAGGGAATTTTCAAACGTCGTGAAGTATGGCTGTAATGCCCCAAGATTTGTTCTCCCTGAAAAAAAATCATAAAGTAACAATATATTAAACTACAGAGTAACCTTGCTTTGAAAGGTTTATTTTATGCTTTCTATCATTCCTTTGATTTGTATTACTTTATGAATGTTCATGCATTAAAAAGCAATCCTCATTATTCACTAATTGTCTACAGGGCTTTGGTTCAAATCCATGGGGCATTACTTTGTAACAACAAACATTAGTTTCAGATCGATGTCAAAATGAAAGCAAAACGTGCAAGGGTTTTGATTTAGGGCGATCTTGGGTGTTTTGGGTGCGAGCAGAATTTTTTTAGCTTTGAATAACAACATGAAAATGATTTGTGTAATGACAAATAAAACTCTTGTAAAGCAAAGTATTTTTATTCACACAAATTTAATAAGATATAACAACTGTTTGGTCCATAAATATTTAAGGGGAAATAGTTTCTATACACCATAATTTTTCAAGAAACAAGGAAACATGGACAATCTTGGTAGAACACGTACTGTACTATTAACACGAAGATCAGTATATATGATTCTCGGATTTACCAACTATATCAGAAAGAGTGCACAACTGCTTTCTATGACATCGCTGCCCCCTCGTAACAGAACACACTATTAAAAAGATCTTCCAAAATCAGATGGAAAACAGAACAGTACAAAACTAGTGAGGCGTTCCAAGGATGTAAATCATTTAACAAACAAACATGTATCTCCTGAATATCACAAACTCTCTTCCAAGTTATCGCATAAGGCACATAGTAGAACTGAGTTAAGCATCTACTTGATGAAGTAGATCTAGTGTACCGCTTTGTTCTACAACAGAACAAATCTTCTCATCACACAAGGAAATGTTCTTAAACTGCCCCGCGCCTCCAACAACCCACAATAAATATTTTTTGGTCTGTTCAGTGGCAAGGGTCTGTTTAAAAAAACTCAAATAAAATCATGTGCTTTGATATTAAAGGGGAGGAAAAGAAAAGGTGACTTATGGAGTGTTTCTCCTCTGATTAACTTGCACCGGGCTTTTATCAATCCTGAATTTTCTGAATTCATAAAAGCAGTAGGAGCTTCCTGTTTAGCATTCACAAGTCACGCTGGAACCTACATTCAGCATGAGGGACTCGCTCATAATGTTTCCTACTGGGCACCATATTGTCACTGAGTATTTATTTACTGGATCTCTTAATTCAAAACAGTTGGCCCACTAGTTGAGGCCAAACAGACTGACGGGGTTAAAATTTGCTACTTCAGAAACAATTCATTAGGCCACCTCGAAAATATGACCTGGAGGACTGATATTGCACCACGTCGTGCCAAAATGGGGCGCTGGCATTATCACTGTACAGATGAAGTACAGATGTACAGTTTGATTTTTCATTGCAGTCCAGCATCAGTGACAGAAAAGAGCTACAGAATGAGTCCAATTCAAAATATCTTTTGAAATACAAATAAATACTTTTTATTTATATTATGTCAGCAAATTCTTAGAAATATATTTTTTATTTCCATACCAAATATGCGGAAATGCAGTAAACATACCACGTATGCTGACACATTGTGTGCAGATACATTTTTGGTAACATTTTATAATAAGGTTGTATTTGTTAATATTAGTTGAATTAACAATGAACAAACTTCTGCCGCATTAATTAATCTAGTTCATTTCAGCATTTACTGATACTTTTTAGAATCAAATGTTGTATCTGTTAATATTAGTTGATGCACAAAAGAGCTGTGGTGGCACAAACTAAAGAAATTAATAAATGCTGAAAAACTATATTGCTCATTGTTCGTTCATGTTAGCTAATGCATTAATCTTACACAACCTTATTGTAAAGTGTAAACCTTTTTTTAAGTAAATGTGGGTTTTTAATGTCTTATGCAAAACTTAAACTCACATTATAATGTAATCGTTTTTTCAAATAAAATAAAAAGAACTAATTTCCTAAAATCTCTGAATGTCAACCGTATAAGCGCTCACCGTGTCAAATGACATGACTGTGCAGATTTAACACAAAAACAAGTAATTAACAAGTACTAACAAACTCAGCTGCCACGCGGTTGCAAATGCTACACATTTAGTAGGTCTCTCATTTTCGTTTACTTTCCAAAGGTCTTTGTATGGTCTCCAAAAAGTGGACAAGAAAAAAATCTCAAAATAAAAGGGGACAAAGGAAACAAAAACAAATCCGTGTTAGAAAAGGTTTGTCAAGGTAGTTTGTGGGGGACTCCCGGATTCGTGGCTGTCCAAACTAGAGGTCACTGATGTTACTACGGTGATAGAGGGATTGGTCAGGTCAGTTAGTGTGGTGGCCGTGCTCGGTGGGGTCAGAGCACCGCTGTCGGAAGAGGGCGGTGGAAGTGATGTGCCATCAGCCTTATCAACACCCCCATTCTCCTGCCGCAAAACGTTCCTTCTGAATTTGGCCCGTGCATTTTGGAACCAAACCTGCAAACCAATCCCAGGGTCTTTACTCTTTTTGTGTTCTGCTTCGAATTAATCTCATATTTTTCCCTGTACTTACACAAGTGAATAAAATTTGACATCACAAAACGTATCTCTACTGAACAATGCCACAGTGAAAGGAGGGAACTACAGTAGGCCTCAACTTTCGCTAAGACGATCTTTTGCATATACGGAGTCTACCAAAAAACAAATGGACAGAATCCAATTTAGGTCAGAAATTGGCTCTTTAAAGGTTCCTCAATGGACCTCTCAGTGTATCAGTACTGCCCCTTGAATTAATCCTCCATTTGGAATAGAAACTACTCAGTTACTTAGAATCAAACACGTTTTCTAGATTTCCTAGCTATTGCTTGACAACATGTGAAACTACATGACATGACACAACTAAAAATGTCCCTGAAATAAGGATGGATGACAACAGAAAAACAACAACTCAAGGATGAGATGATGGGTGTGAATGTGGGATGGAATCTAATTGGCTCAGAGATTGGGTGACTCTTACCTGAAGAACTCTCTTGGTCAGACCCGTCTTTTGGGCGAGTTGTTTTAAGTCCTTTGCGTCGGGGTTGTGGTTTATGGCAAAGTAGGACTTCATGGTGCGGAGCTGGTGGTGTTTGAAGGACGTGCGCATGCGCTTCGTTTTCTGGGATGGAGGGTAGGACTGCTGATCACGATCCAAATGATCTGCATCGTTCTCGTTACAACCTGAGTATAGGGAAGAGAGCAGAAACAAAGATGAGGGAAAATATTAACGAAAAAACCGAACAAATGTGTCTGATGTTTGCTCAAATAGAGGCCGTGTCGAGTTTTGTGAAGTCAATTATGTTTAATTGCAAAGTATTAGATTATAAAAATACACAACAAAATTGCGTTTTCTAAATTTCAAAGGTGCTTGATGCAAGCGAGCTGTAGTTCTTAGCCTGTCTTAAACATGCGCAACGTGTATTTACATTAAAATTTACCACAACGTATATTTAAAACACTTCGGCTGTAATCTAATTCCTGGATAATGGTATTTATGAATTCGTCCAAATTAAACATCCTTTTCAACGTTTGCCAAATAATTTACAACTTGAACGCCTACAACATTTATCCGAATTTAGAAATGCTGGCACGCACGATGAAAACCGTCGTATTATTGTCGCGTTTCTAATTTCGTATCAGCGTAATTTACTGCGCTCGATAATTTATGGAGTTTGAAAATACAACCATTAATACCTGGAAATTAAATATTAATGTGTGCAAAGAACAGCTGAAAAATGTTACATAATTTAAAAGTGTTAATTACACTGATGCTCATCTCTTCAAACATTTTTAATTTGTATTTACATGCAGTAGTAATAATATAAATCCCAAATAATAATAATAATTTTACATTTCATAGCTGAGAGCTTTGAATAACGTCCTCGTGCATGTTGAGTTAACGACCCAAATTACTTTTTGCCACCAGAGGTCTCTATCTGCAAATATGCAACAAGTATACTGCTGCATTGTGACTGACGTGGGTTTTATACTGAATTTTGTGCGCCAGATAAGATATAATGTTTTGAACGCAAAAAATATTTATAAAAAATAAGCTTTAAAATAGTTTAAATCTTAAATAATCTTATTAAAGTAATAATTTAATAAATGTGAATTAATTAAAAGAAAATAAGGGCACAAATTATAAAACAAACAAAGAACCCTTAGAAATAGAGACATAAAATATATTATCAGTTGTCATAATAGTTAATAATAATAGCCTAATAATAATAAAAATAATAATTCCTAAATAATCCAATCAATTTACAAAATAAGATATTCTAAAATAATCCAATCAATTTTAAATAATTACCATGTCCCTAAAAGTAATTTAAAGAGAAGTCGTATTAACTTGAAAACTATAAAGATTTTTTTGAGACAAACAGATAATGTTCAGGCTAATGTTCACAACACGTATTAACGAGTTTCAAGTCGGATTGATTTGCGTTTCTTTAATACTTATTAAAACGTTGTTATAAATAACTGCTTTGAAAAAGTGTTTACTCAGTGTCCTGAGAACAGCATTGA
Source organism: Triplophysa rosa (assembly GCF_024868665.1). Taxonomy (NCBI): domain Eukaryota; kingdom Metazoa; phylum Chordata; class Actinopteri; order Cypriniformes; family Nemacheilidae; genus Triplophysa; species Triplophysa rosa. Next base: position 7,719,663 of record NC_079914.1, read on the forward strand.
CCTTCCTGTGGCTGAATCAGAGCTGGTGGAGAGACAGAGATTCCGACGTCACATTCAATTAACTGAGAACAATTAACAGGCCTTATTTCTCTCCATTCATGAAGAACGGCAGATACTTGGCACACAAAGCCAATTTTTTTCTCCACGCAGACAGTAATTGTAACAGCCACAACAAAACAGGCGCAGCGGGGATGTATTATTATGACATTTTGTTTCTGAATTCAGAAAATTCGAATATAATGTTAATCATGCCGACCCGATTTACAATATACGGGTATAGAAGGCCTGTAGGCGAATGATCTTCAATTGCTATGATTCCTGCACGTGGGGTTGGGTCACGGGTTCACTCCTTTGAGAATTTCAAATTAGATGTTTGATGATGACGCACTAATGAGCCAGACCTATAATTAATCATATCCAATCAGGGGCGAGATAAAAGCGGGATATATTTTCACTGCTGTAGGCCTACTGCTGTTGAAATAGCCTAAATAAAATTAGATTTACAAAAATACACGCATATATAAATAAACACTTTTCACCTAGTGTCATTACAATGTTACCTGGAATAGTATTATAATATCTCAATGTAATTATAGAACAATGTACAATTAATATAATTGTATAGTAGGCTACTAATAAAAACATTGAAACTTGCTCCACAAATTGTATAAGTATTAGAATTAGTCAGAAATCCTGCGTGTAATTAAACAAAACACTGTACAATATAAATGTGACCAGAATAAATTAGAGGTCTTTTTTTTATAATTGTCGACCATCAATAATAGGCCTATTTTCGATTAGGCAACTGAACGGCTATTAATAAACATCTCACCTGAGTTGTAACTGCCGATATCTATTCCCATCGCCTGACTCTTCCTCTTCCGCGGCCTTCCTTTTTGCACCGTGCTGGTGCCGTTGAAGTAAGGCAACGCGACGCCCCCGCCTTTGGCCGCTAATTCAGCGTAGTTTAATTGAGGGTGATACTCTCCCTGAATAAGGGTCTCGAAGTGAACCCGGCAGTAAACCAAGTTTTCTTTCATGCCGAAATGGTCACCCGTGGTCAGTGTTTTGTTGCATGTGGTGCAGGTGAAGCAGCTCAGATGATACACGGAGTCCTTGGCGCGCATCACCATTTCTGAGGCGGAGATTCCAAGGTGGCAGCGGGCACATCTCTGCACGGAGAACCTTCTGAAACATGAAATGACATTTAAAATCAAAATAACAAAATATGCATTGGTAACACTTCAAAAACGATCTAATAATGAAAAAACATAGGCCTATGCAATGCGTATACATTTAAATATGAATTTATAAAATAGCCTAAATGAAACCAAAGTGTCAGGACATTTCCAAACATTTCAACATAGACAGACAAACGAAATTATTATTTTGGAATTAATGCTAGAGGATAAATGAAAATTGAACACAAAAAGTCTATGTTAACAATAAATTGAAGTTGTCAAGGTGGCTTGTTTTAACATTATGCACCCTACAAAAAAAATCATGCTTACAATTTAGATTTGATGTCAGGTCATTATAGCTTGAACTCAGAACAATCATTACATTTTTATTTTGAATAAATTATATTATTTTTGGGCAACATTTTAAATTAGAAATTTGTGTAGCCTAAATGTTTTAGGCTAATAATGCATTTACTCGTGCATTGCGCATCAAATGATAAAGAAACAAGCTCAAGTTAAATCGTGTCAGATCATCACTGCAGATCTCTATATGGGTCAGTGGTTTGCATTGGATTTTGTCTCTGCTGTCACCATTTCTTTTCACTTTCTAATCTCCGCGAGAGTGTGTGTTAAATTTTAGCTGCATCTTTGCAAGCGGCCTTACTAACCAAGGCCTATAGGCCAGCTTAACATGCCTGACTTGTGCCTAAAAGTTGGATCTTACCTGTAGTAATCCTCTTTGCAGTAAATGCTGCCATCCTTTGCGAAACACGTGAGCTCAGACTCGAGGGCCAGTTTACATTCACAACACTTCAGACACCGTAAATGCCACTGTTTATCAACGGCGAGTAAGTAGTATCTGTCGGAGATTTTGCCACCGCAGCCGGCGCACAAGGCAGGCTTCTCTGGACTCGTGGAGGGCATTGTCTTCAGAAAATAAAATAAATGACCAAGCAAAAAGAAAAGCAAGAGAGATCGAGTCAGTGAAAGCTGAGGTTCAAGATATACCTCTGTAATTTCGAGAGATAGCTACAACTAAACAGAAACACAACAAATTAGTCTAAAACGTATGATTGTTAAAAGAGCGCAAGTTGCACGTTTTAACAGAGACGCAAAAGCTACTAAATTAAACGTCAAAAGTCATGCAAATTACATTATAAACGTTTTCATTTTAAATTCGTAACTACATTCTAAATGCATGAAACGTATTGGATAGATAGCATACTAATGGAGGCTTTTCCTCATAGTAATAAAACAAACATTTGTGTATTTATTCTTCCATGTATTTGTAATAAATACAATTTTGCTTACAAGTTAATTATTATAGTTTTATCACCCCATTCGTAGAATCGATTATTTAACACGTTTCGCGAATCTTGATGTGACTCAATGTGCATAATTCTCGAGGCCTGCTTATAATTGAAAATCTTAGACTTAGATCTTAGATTAAATTTCGCTGCATCGCTGTTGTTCTATATATTTATTTATATACTTTAGAAGTTGGTTACAGGCTGTTAAGCATGGCGAAAAGACGGAGTTATGTAGTTAAAATAGTTCAAAGGGAACCAAGATTTGCCTAACTAAAAACCAAACGATTCAATGCAAAATCTTACCGTCTCTCGGCCGTTCATCTGAACGGTTTTACCCAGACGAGACTCCGTTTTAGATCTCCTCTCCATCTCCTCCATGATCCCTTGAATATGATCCCCAGAGATGCCGTGGAAAAGCATGGCTGCTGGACGCAATGTGCAACTGCTTTCTTTCGCCTTGCACCCCACAACTTCCATATACAACTGTCCGGATCCTTAAAACATCCGAAAGGATCTGCACCAACAAATTCACACAAATGCAATCAATACCTTAAAAACAGAGCCGACGGACTTTGATGGAGAAAGCGAGAAGAATCTGGGAGGCAGGGACCAGTCCAATTCTCCAATGTCTGCGTAGCAGGAGAGGCAAAAAGTATAGTCCGGATGATATAAGGCAAATCAGAAGTCTGGATCGGATGTTTACGCGTCAAAAGTTTTAAAACGTGCGATTTCAGATAGTCCCAATCTCCTACTGGGGATCCGAATGCATGAAAGTCAGGTTTGGGACTGTGTGTGTTAGAGATCCTGTGTCCTATTTGTGAAGAGAGCAAACGCCTGCCCAGCTTGGGTAATTGGGTAGGAGGAGTTCTCCCTCTCTCCTATGCCACTGATTTCTATTCACCAACAAAGACCTGTCACTCTCTCTTCAAACCGATGGTGATGGGCAACACGAGCGTGGAAAGCACTTGGTATAGACCTTTTACTTCTTTTTTAACTGATGCTTTGCCACTTTTTTACGTTTTTATTTCATTTGTGTATTTACTTGAACATTATACTGCTTGAATGCATTTCTGCTTTGGCTATTAAATAGTTCAATGATGCAATAATGATGCAATGAATTTGAAGCTATTTCACTGATCGAGTTCACTTAGTTCACATGGCATCTTTTGCGAAAAAAAAATCATTTATCTTTATTTGTCGCGCCGTTGATTATTGGCTGGTGTTTTATTGCAAATTACAGTTTATACACCAGAATGTATCTCTGATCATTCATAATTAAATTCCTAAAAACAGAATTAGATTTTCTATGTGGTCTTTGCCCAAACTTATTTCAGAAATAGGCCTATGCAAACCGGTTCACTTCATATTTATATTATACTTTAATTTTATATTATGCACATTATAAAAGTGCACATTATGCAACAGAATTTCAATAAATCGTAACCACATTACATTTTAAGTCAGAAGTTCGTAGCTCAATGCATAAATTCAAATATAATGTTATTTATGCTTGGAAAAGAAAAATATATGTAACAAGCATTATTACCAGACGACACATCCTAAAAACGTTTTCAAAAAATAGAACTACCAAAAATGGCATAATTTCAAAAGCTGTCAGACAGCCATCAAGGTGTGTGTGTTGGTCTCGCAGTGTGTGTGTGTTTGCGGGAGAGAGAGAGAGAGAGAGAGAGAGAGAGAGAGGGTGCAATGTAGGCAGGAATAACCAGTTGTTTATTTTCTTTGATTTTAGATGTCAAACGCGTCTGTGTCACAGTTTCTTTTCAATATGAATTGAAATTGTGACTTAAATTTAAAAACGGAAACACATCCTAGACAGCCTATATCCAGTTAGTAATAATATCAAAGGCAGTATGGCTTGTGTAGGCGATGTTCATGCATCTCTCATTGTACATGTTGGTTGTTTAAAATTGCAATGCTTGTTCATTTGCATACTATTTCATGACAAGTACTGTTATATTTACACTAAGCGATTTATTTGCATCCATATATGAATTTCCTTCAGTGTTACAATTTTTCAACTCGGGACGCAGCGTTTCGGCTCTTGTCTGTTCGTTTAATTTAGTCTAAATAGTTTCGACGGATAGCTGCTTTTCTATTTGTCGATTTCTTTTTTTATATTTTCAGGTCTGGTTACCACAAAGGCCTTTTCCTTTTAGTCACCTTTCAAAAATTATTTTACCTATTTTAGAACAAACATAAACGACGAATTTGAGAGACTCGAAAGCTAATAAAACAGCATCTTTATTCGGAGGTCAATTTGAATCTGTCAGCTTCATAATAAAATCGACAGAAGAAGACACCGAAGGTTTCTTACAAATTTAAATAAGACTTTTGTTTGTAAATGAATTTGCTTAAACTGAAATTATTTTAACACAGGGACATAAATAAGATAATCTAACATGCAGTTGGAAACGACTTATTTTAAAGTCCATTCGCGTATACTAAAGTAATTAGTACAATGTGTTGTAATCTTTGTGTTGTAATTTGTTAACGTAGCCTAGTATTTTTTTTTATTCATATTTTAATCGAATATATTCTTATTAGTGCAGTTTGACCTATTGTCTTAAAATTCAGTTTATATCAAATTTGTTGCAACAAATTTTGCACTGTAGCCTACTTGCACCTAAACGCATTTAGGTTTCACTTAAACGAAAAATAATGTCACGTTTAGTTTAAAGTCAAGGTTAATTTTATCGATCTCACAATTCGATCAACGTTTTAATTGAATAGCGAAGCAGCTAACCAAATGTTTTTTTTATCTTCCACTCATCTAAACATACTTTTTGCTTAAAATACGACCAACAGTTATCTTTATTCTACATTCATCCATATATATTTTTTTCGTCTGTATTAACTTTTACCTGTCACCTGTCATATGTGCGAATTGCTTTTGGAAACTGTCTGTCCTCGGCAATTATGTAAGAAACAAAATGCATTTTAAAAACGAAATCTACTCTACTTAATTTAATAGAAAAAGTGATGTTTTACCATGAGCCGGTGCGCGCCGTCCTAAAGTCACAGCCTCGCGGTGAGGAATAGATAGATGAGGTGCAGTCTATGGTGGAGGGGGGTTAGACAGGAGCAATGCTACCAGCAGATGGGGGCTGTTCCTTGTTTCTCGCGTCCCAGCATGAGTGTCAATTATACAACAAATCCGGAGTGAGCTCTGAATATACATGCGCGAATGCTTCAGGTTTAGCGTATGCGAATATAATGTTTATATGACAGTTTTGTTCAGTCCTGGTCCTTGAGGACCCCCAACATTGCACCTTTTGGGTGTCTCCTTAATCTAACACACCAATTTATCAGCTCATTAGAAGAGATTCTGTCACCCGAATTGGGTGTGTCAGCAAATGGAGACATCGATGCAGGGTTGGGGTGTTCCATGATAAGGATTTGGAAACACTAAACAAGGCCATAGCCAAAATTTGCTAGTATACTTGTAAACAGAGTCACATTTTTTTCTGTAAATATTTTATATATATATATAAATTAAGCTACGGGACACAAAGTTTGTTATTTGGTCAATACAGAACTGTGACTGATGTACACCTCCCTTTAAAATAATGCATGCCCCAAAGTATACACAATATTGCAACAGGAATACTTTAAACAACAAGTTATGTCACAGAAATCGAAATGTAACTATCGTTTTTACAATATGTTCTCATTTAGTTGATTTAAAGTCAACATCACAGTTAATGTACCACATGGCTTTGTAAGGATAGTGGAACAAAACAATTCCGATTTATTACATTTAATAACAACGAAGACACAAGTCTCTGGCCATAAAATAATTATGTGGCTGCCAACTCTAGGAAATTCAACTGCTGTCAAAAATCACAAGGCCAATAGGTACAAATAAACATTATGTGCTCCAAGCCCCACAAGCTGTTCTGCCCTTTGCAGAATTTTGGGGAAGTGTATTTAAACTTTAAAAAGTGGCTGTTTTCTGATTTAAAACATTGCAAAGGTGCTCTCGCGCTCAGAAGCACACAGCTGAAATATACAGCAAAAGCATACCAAATACTGGAAATCTGCAAAAATATTCAGTCGACTGAAACAAGACTCAATGAAAAACCAAACAGGGTTCTGATCATTTTTGAAAAGCTATGGGAATGAAGAGGGTGTCGTCATATTTTAAGAGTGATTCATGAGTTTGCCATCTTACCGTGGTGTTCTCATTAAACGTTGGCTTGCAGGCAACCTTTCATAGCATGTAAATCAGAGGACCTATATACACAAACAGGCCAGGATTAGAATGTTAGGTGGGGTATATGCCATGTCAAACAGCACACAAAAATTACAACCTAAGGTAGAGGAACAGCTAGGATTTGAGAAATACTGTTTAAATAAAAAACTGCTGCATGTTTAGCAACACACTAAAATGTTCACACAAATCCCAATTTTCAAACCTCAGTTGCTACTGACTAAGACGCTACACACTACAGTATAAAAAATCTAAGCTAAACAAATCAGCCATGGCGTAGTTAAAAAAGTGTGTTTCTATAATATGTTTGCATTAAGTAATGCATTATATAAGTGTATACAAAAATATTTACCCTCATGAGATTGTAAGTTTTTTCTTACCCACAGTACAACTTTTTTGTGACTGACACAAATCACCATTCACTTTCGTTCAAACAAAAGAGTTATCATTCTTCAAATGTTTCTCGGTAGTGTTAAACAAAATAAAGGCTTGCACCAAAGTGAACGTTAATACATTTAATTTTTGTGTGAACTGTCCCTTTAATTATCTCAAATAATCATAATATCATAGCATGTCCTGATCTCATTAAAACGCAGCAAGCATCCCAGCTCTTCAACCCAACCAAACGTGTGGTGGGATTCAGAGTCAATTACACAGAAACCACGTCCATTCATGACGGTTGAACCACCAATCGCATATTTACAAACTGAAGATGGACAAACATTTCTCTAAAGCATTGGTGCACTTTTTAAGAGGCAACAAAGCCACAGAGCAGATGCTGCCCATCGGTGTCATGCTTTACTTCTAAGAGGGAACGTTCAGCCTAGCGTGCCTGATGAGAATTTAGCTGCTGTTTAAAATCTCTCTTCCCGTCTCTCTAACACACACACATACGCTCATTCCTCTCCCTCCCGCTTCACCCCGTTTCTCTTGATGCTGAGCCCTGCTCTGCTGATGCAAGAATCACAACTCCCCGTGTTGACAGATGGAGGATAGCTCCATAGCATAAAGCCGGTCCCTACAGTCCAACTGCTGCTTAACCAACATTTTTTTGTTGCTTCTACCACTTATCTCATTTTTAAAACGCTATCCTTTGTGCACTATTATCTTGAACTTACTTTGATAACAGGGTTTTTTCTTTATTTTTATAAATTAACGGTTTTCAATCCAGCGGTCCTCCAGAACTTAAGATGTATTTTACTGTATGTCAGTGCAAGTTGTTTTCAGTTTGGACAGCACTTACATTTATTTTAGTCTAGGACTAGTCTAATTCCTGTCTGGGAAACCACCCCTTAATGTTTGAAAATATTACATTTCCAGAATGTTCAGCAAAATACAACCGGCAGCAGTGCCCAGGTGAGAAAAGTGCACTATAGTTTATCTTAAATGTATTTAAAGTGCTCTATTTGTACGCACTAATTTTGTATTTGATATTCAGAAAATACTTTTAAGTACTTCTTGTGATAAACTTAAGATCTATAGTTGTGTACTCAACTGTGCTATTTTGAAACACCATAAATAGAAGTACAAAAAAAACTATATTTTAGTATATTAAGTACAAAATTAATGTGTGACAATAGAGCACTTTAAAGGTCCAGTGTATGAAATTTAGCAGGATCTAGTGGTGAGGTCGCGAATTGCAACCAATGGCTCACTCCACCCTATCCCTATTAAAGCACTACGGTGGCTGACACAGAACTAACATGTCATCACGTTTTCACTTGTTTGCCAAAGGAGATTACATATTTCTGAAACGCCTCTGTAGAAACATTATGTAAGGTCTTTATACACCTCTGAAGACATGGTTATGTACTGTATATTATACTGCACATATTGCGTCAATAGATACTCCAAAAAATTTCACACAGCACATTTAAATATACGTTATGAATGTGCGCTTAAATAAAAGGGTAATTTTTTTACCTATTGTAAAACACTGAATTGTAATTGGTCTCTTCTGTCTTGTATCTATTTTACAATGAATCCACATTAACCCTGCAAGTGTTGCATTTTAGTTGACAAAAAAGCCTAAACTTACCTTTGTTCACCCAAAAATAAAATTTCTGTTATGTAAACACACAGGCCCGGTTTCACAGACAAGGCGTAGCTTAAGCCAGAACTATGCCTTAGTTATATTAAGATATTTATGTCGCTTTTATAAAAATGCCTTAGAAGAATACATTACTGGTGTGTATGTTGAGACAAAACAATGTCACTGATATATTTTAAGATATTTCTGGGCAAGTTAAATTGAGTTAAGACAGGTCACACATTCATTTTAGTCTGGGACAAGCCTTAAGCCTTGTCTGTGAAACCGGGCCATATAGTATAACATTAGTTCTTCTGTGGAACACACAGAAGTAATACAGCATAATAAATTATAAACAGAGAATGTCTACCATACACTGTGAGAAAAAACATACTATTTAGGTTTATAAAAGTATGTAAATATGCACTCTTTAGGTGCAAAGGTGTAGTTTTTGAAAGAATACCCCATTGACAGCTTTTGTACCTTTTTCTCACAAGTGTATTAACATCATTCAATAAAGTAGGTTGTTAAATCCTTCAACAATGACACATACGAAAAGGCATTGCATACTATCAGATATCTAACTCTAATGATACTCGTCTTAAAAACTTCAAACTTTCTTTGGAATGATCCCCCCAAAAGTTTGCTGGCGAAGAGAAGTTCCTTAAAGGGTTTCCCTTAAATTGGCGCAACCAACCAACCTCTCTGGGATTTACCGCAGTCACACAACATTTTGATATTTTTTATTGGTTTTAATATTTCATTGGTCCTTCAGGACAACTGGCATTGGAAGCTATGGCGGCAATGAACAGCATCCAAACCACATTGCCAAGAATATCTGGCTGATCTCGATACAACTCCTCGGCCTTTCACAATAGGCAAAGCTAAGGTTTCCCATTGAATGAATTGACCACCTGATCCTGCTTGAACGGTGCCACATATGGCATGATATGGTCAGACATTCTGGCTGGAATGCTGGGAAGGATCTTGGGGAGATGCCCCAGTGCTTTGTGCAGCTATTTACAGCCCTGTCCATGGGAATCTGGCCATGTGACTGTCAGTCAAACGCAGGAGGCTTTTTCGGAAGCACTGGTTGAACCACAGGGAAGCTGGTTGTCCATCTGACCACTTTGGTAAAGCTTCAGCCCCAAGGCTGAATGACATTGTCTCTGTTGAGTGACCAGACGGGCTGAAGCTCGATTCAACATGCGCACCGACACTGCCAATAACGACGCTATCGACCACGCACCCACTCAGAGGGACGGTCCAGATGCTGAAACTGATTTTCCAGCCATCACTCGGCTGACATCCGTTCCTCGCAGCCAATGCTTGTCATCATCTGCCCGGCCCGGGTGCTTGAACGGCGAAGGTCTGTTGATGTGCCGAGGCTACGAGGGTTTGCCCCCGGTCCCAGCGAGCTGGAAAGGACAGTCTGGACCAGTGATGTGTTTGGACGCTTGTCCAAGCAGGCCATCCCTTGCTTCCAGAAAAGTGGCAGCCAGTTGGTTCTGTGCTAGCATATGCTGGCTGAAGGTCAAATGCAGGAGCCGTAGACCCCGTGGCAGCTTGGGTTGGTTTCAATTGAGTGGGAATTATCAGTTAGAGAGTTTGGTGTACTTGAAACTAGAACCCAGGTGTCACATGCTATGTCTGACCCGAATGACCTGCTCTTGAAACAAATGGGATTAGTAGAGGACAACAATAGTATGATATGAACAAAGTCTGAAAGTCAGTGATTTTCAATGTGGGGGTGTTCACTTACCTATGATAAATGTATTGTAACCTGTGTTCTTGTGGTTTTGTTAGTTTAAAGCTGCATTGTACAAAATTGGATTGTACAATACTATTATTATTATTTTTAGCATTTCCGCCAACTGAAAAGATCACACTGTGGTGTATCGATCTTCTATTGGTAACATGTCTTCACGCATGCCTATAAATAAAAGTCAATGGAACGAAAAGTGACTTCAGTATAAATTTGATGTGAATTTTACAAAAAAGTATGATTTATAGAAAAATATTTACAAGCCCCACCCCTAAACCTAACCACACTGGAGCAAATTTATTTTGGCATATTAACGCTGTGTTCAAGACACCTCAGATTTAGCATATTTTCCACCTCAACCTGTAAATAATTTCTGGAACGGCACTGTTTAAATGTTAAAAAATACTTGTAATGTTCACTACTAAATAGTTGCATCCAGACATAACGTATGGGTTTGTGGTGGGAAATATCCCAAATCCAAGGTGTCTTTAACACATTATTATTAAAGAATATTATATTAAAGAATGTACAGTCACAAATGTGCGTTAATCTGCGTTTGGCTCATCCAATCAGAATCTTGGGTCAGAACTACTTATTTTATAAACACAATTAAGTCACACAGGAAATAAAAAAAATCTCACCAGATGCTTGCATGAACAGCTCGACACCTGCAGGAATTTCCTGGATTATTCCTTGAGACGCTACTCAAGCATAACCAACTTCCTCCATTCCCATAGCAGCCCTTTGAGATCACTGAATCCTCTCCGCCAAACGCACGTTTGCTTGTTCAGTGGTTATGATTTCCACACCTGATCCCAGCACATAACAAGACCGGCGGACGCACGACTTGCAAGTCGTTTGCTAAAGCGAGTCTTGAAATCTGTCTGAGCCGAAAGGGACCGGGCGTCGCGTGGCGTCCTCGAAATACCAAAAAAACAAAAAAGAAGAAAAGGCTATACAATCTCAGAAGTCATATGATGCAGAGGATTAAGGCAGACATGAAAGTTGGCCTATTTCATGGTCAGGCAATAGGACTGGGAAGGGTCTTGAATGGCAATGCATCTACTTTAATGTGACAGACAGGTCCCTAGGCGAAACAAGCGGACCCGTGGCAGGCAGGCCCAGGTACTTGATGAGTGTGACACCTTCGCCACTCCACTGGAAATGTTGTCACCGTACGCTCCGCTGCTTCATCTTAGGTTTTACCCATATAAATTTACCTCTGACGATGGCACAAGCCCCTCGCCTGCCTGTTCTCCCCGGAAACGTTGAGATCATGAATCTCCTTGTCGACGTTCACAGGGCCTTGCTCCTGATAAATGCGCGCCCGCCTTGGGACCCTCTTGCAGCCTGATATCGCACTCGGTGCCAGTCGGCAAAGCCAGGACAGGGTTCTGCCACATACACGTTCATGCATTCAGAGAAGGCATCCTCATTCCTGCCTCGCGATGCTGTGTGACAGGTTGGACGGCCAGTGCCTGGGGCAAAAATCCTACTTTGGTTTGCATATCTACTGAGAAACTATCACAGCGATGCACTGAAAACATTAATTACCGCATGGAATTATGAAGTATTAGATATTCACTGATACAAATGTAATGTATTTGCTTACTGAAGTGTTTGCACTGAAATCACGCTTTTGTGGATGAGACAGATTGTAGTATCAATCACAGTTAGCCACAGGGAGACATGAACCAACTAGGAGATATGAATCAACTACAGGGAGATATTGGAGAGGCACATAATGTCCAGGAGTCTACGAATGTGATGTATTTCACATGTTTGTTATCGATATGAATCTATCATCTGATGTATAATCCCATCATTATACATTTCATACACTTTGTCACTGTAACTAACAGCAAAAAAGGACTTGGTGGGCTTCCTTTGTCTTAGGACGATGGCTCTGTACCTATAGGGTATATATTATTTAAGGTCTCTTGATTTTTCAGTTTAATATATATATATATGACGCTCCAAATACAGTATCAACATTTGTATATATACAAAAGGTAGGCATATGGAGCATAATATATAAATGTCTATACAGTGTATAGACATCCTACATGTCACACATATAGACATTATATACAGCATTTCTTTACAATATCATCATAAAACATATATAAGCATATGTCTATGTTATTTATTTAAAATATTAAGTTATTTCATATAAATGGAAAAGAGGACATGTTCATTGCAATTAAAGTGAAATCACTGAACCAAAACATAGGAGCCTGATAAAAACACTAATTTTAGAAGCACTTAAAGGTTATATATATATATGTATGTATATATACATATATATATATTATACTCTTATAAATAAAGGTGCTTCACGATGCCATACCTTTTTTGTCTAAATGGTTCATAAAGAACCTTAAACATCCAACGAACCTTTCTGTTTCCCAAAAGGTTCTTTGTGGATGAAAAAATGGTCTTCAGGTTATAAAAAGGTAAGAAAGAGATGGTTCTTTGAAGAACCAAAAATGGTTCTTCTATGACGTGAAGAACCCTTGAAGCACCTTTATATTTTAGAGAATATATATACAGTATATATAGAGTACGTATATATAAATAATATACAATGCACCCGATTATGCATTTTTGTTTTTTGCATAAAACAAGTAAAGATCCAATATGGGGGTAAAAAGCCATTTTAATTAAATACTGACAATTCTTTACATATACTCTATGCAATTTCAGTTTCTTACAGTATACGTACAAACGTAATATAATATATAATCAAAAGAAGCCTTTATTTGTAATTATAATAAAAAACATATGTAAGAGGACATTATTCTCAATGGTGCTTCCTTGGTCTATCATTTAGCACACAGTCAGAATTGACAGCTGTCAAAATTAAGATCGCCTGTAAGGATATGAAAATTCCCACTTGTGGAATTCATCTGACAGAGGAGCATACAAGCTCCTGATTGTCAAATCACAGTAGATAGATGTGATTCAAACCATTTCCTGGAGTGTGGGTTGCACATCTGGTGTAGCGTATTTCATCATTTCATACGAAGTGAATGGAGAGCGCGCTCTAAATGAAGTTTAAATTCTGTATGGAAGCAGAGAAGAACGAGCTGCGGTGGATCCTTACATTTACTGCTATACATAAAACAACGAGTTGAAGGTTTTCTTCTTAGACGGATCCTTCACGTTAATTTGTCTGTACGGGCACTGTTGATAAAAGGGGAAAGTTGAGAAGTTAATATATGGGTACAGTAAACTTGGACGAGGTAACGTATTGTGTACGACTTGTTCAAGTGGGTCACTGAGAATGGATTTCTTCTCTGTTTGCATCATCTAATTCATAAAAATACACCAATCGTCTGTTAGCCTCATTTATTATGTTTAAGATTTATGTTATGAATCCCATTTAGCGTGACTGTAAAATAAATAATGTTTTCTTAATCCCTTAATAAATCTATACCACAGATAAAGAACTTACATGTCTGCAAGCACTCCCACAACATTTTCCTCTTGTCGTATGAGCAAATTCAGTGAACACCTTGTAGCCAGTGATGGGGTCCAGGTATGTTTCTTCCTGATTCTGTGAACAAAAAGTTGCAATTTGTTATCTTTACAATATCACTGGACTGATATCAAGTCGTGTTTACATCCATTTAAAAAGCAACACAAGTTTTAAGCATTCATGAACGTGCAATACAATCGCCTTGCTTTAGCATCATTTGTGACTGTTCTTCAGAGAGAGCTCTGGCTTCATCTATGACAGCCTCCAACGGCGAAAGGGCCCGAGGCAATTTTGTGGCATGCCATCTCAGATGCCATCCTTTGGCTCCATAGTGAAGCTGACACTGTCTGTGCATCCACAGCTCTGTGCGTTCTCTAAGTCCACCGGTTCCTCCAGAACTTCTTCTCGGACATCAAATCCCATTGCTTCTGACAGCCAAAAGGAACTTTCAAAAATGACCCAGTCTTCCAGAAACAGGAGAAGTAGCCTTTTACTCTTCAAGATGTAAAGAGTCCAGTATGCTGTTTTTTTGGTTGTATAAGAAGGAAGTCAGTGAAAAATGCACCTAGAAGTGCCAGAGGGTCTTTTTTTTACATATTTTTTTGTGAACGTCTTTCTCACCTAGGTCACTGATTCAGGGTTTTGTGTACCTACACGATTCCCTATAGGTGTAACACCCAACCACACCGTGTTGGACATTTATCATTTATTAGCGTGTTTTATTTTTCTTACCTTGCATGCGTCCAGATGCAGTTTGTGAATTAATCTATCGGCATCTGAAAGCGTGTCAGACGGTGGCGTTGTGTTTACCCAACTAACGTTAGGTGAAACTTCGTTCTCATGCGCACTGTGTGAGCCCAGCGTTTTCTCAACGTGCACATCATCTGATATTATTATAGCCCTCTGAACCAGTTTGAAACGTCTTACTTTTAAAAGTCTACTTGAACAAATCAACAGCATGGCTTTGGTTAAAGAAAATGAAACTAAACGACTCCTGTCACGCCGTTTCTTGCAGACATGCTAAACTTCTGTCAGCACGTTAACATTGTGATAAATCGACTCACAAAACGACTGAGAGACAAGACGATATGATGTTACAGTTTAAAGATGAATATTTACGATCTGGTCCCGTTCTGTCCTCGCTTGGTGCCCTGTCTGTGTTCACATTTCGTGGCGTGCACAACATGCATGCGTCACGCGCCGCCTGTGTTGGACTGTGGAATTGCAGCACTGGAAACCACGCGTTACCTTTAATATCAAACCAACCGCTTAAAATGTGGATTTGAAAAAAATAATTACAACAACCATACAGAAATTACACTTAAGTTTGACAAAGCTTACAAACTGCACGCACGCGTATCGGTTTGTGTTATGAATGTTTCTTGTTAGCGTAGATTTGTTTAAAGTAATTAATTACTGGATTTTATTTAAAAACGATGAAATAGTACGTATGTTTGCCAAAATTACAAATACTGACGATCAGAATCGGAATAGATTTTATCGTGGTAATTTGCATATGACCGTTATAAAGATTTCATACTGCAGTAGACAATGTGTTCTGTAATACGATATACAGCGAGATTTGTTATGTAAATTTGGGTTATTGTGAACCGTATACAATTTTATATAGCCTAACAACAAATATAATTCAAATATATAGATAACGGCTGTAACTGACGCATGCGCACCCCGGTGTGCCCAGCTGACAGCATGGGAGAAAGAATGTAAACAAAACCAATGTGAGCCGAAGCATGGCTGAAGGAGGAGGTCTCAGCGGTTCTGTTGTGTGTTTAATTTATGTATGCACTTTCTTAAAACATTTTGACCTGTTTTTAGTTGTAATAGTAGTTTAGTAATTATGCATGCTTATTTGGTGTTTCAAATACTAGACAAAAACTACTAGTCACTACAACAACAAAAGTTTTTACTTCAGTTTTGTTTTGAAATACAATACTTATAATACATTGTATATTAAATTATTAAGATCGACTAAACATCTATTAGGAAAAAGAAAAACATACCTGAACCCTGAAGTATTTTTCGGCAGTAAAAGTACAAATTCATATGTGCTTTGCAACAGGTTTGGTGACTGGGTGTTCAGCCATAAGCTATTTTTTAAACGAGTGGGTGGTGTGAGTTTAAACTTCCTTTCTATTACCACCACAAACTCGGGACTGTTTACCACATGAACAGAAGAGCCATACACGTTGCACAATGTGTTTTACTCCTTACAAGTAGAATGTCTTTTTAAATATTATAAATGCTTTGCTTTTGTTATCTAGAGACAACAAAGACTAAAAGCGTAAAGAGGTGCTTTGCAAAGTGTAGGATTAGAGAAATGCATAATATGCAGTTCGGCGTAAGCAGACAAGCCTGTGCTTGCATGCTAAGTTACTTGGGAAAAACGCTCAGAGGACAACAATTTTGACAACCAACTTTTAATGTATGCAAAATCAAGTGACATCTTCATGAACGGCTAACGTTACACTTAGGCTATATCAGCAGGGTAGCACTTTAAACGTCACTCTTTAAAGTCCATACACGAGCGAGACCAAGGTGTAACGTTAGATCAAACGACGCGACGTCAATAACAGGTAGCCGCACTTCCTGGTGCTTTATTCAAGGATCACTGTGCCAAGGGAACCGAAACAGCCAGTAGCGCGTGTGGGAAGTGTCACCGACGAGCGAGCGCGCACCGACGGAGCGAGGAATGCGGCGGTATTCGCAGCTGCGCGCCAGGTAGCGGTCAAACGAGAAGATTCGCGAACGGGGCGAGAGACGGTGTTTTATTTCCCGCCGTGTGCGCGAGCCACTGCTGACGCGATGCTATAGCCATGGACAGCAGGATAAAGTAAGTCCGCAGTATTTACATTACAAATTCCTCCGGTTCGTCACGGTGCGCTTGTATCATTCCATGTAACAAACGTGTTTCACGACACGGTTTGAAACGAATAACGGCGTTTGTGAGTCCGTTAGTTAGCTCGTTATCTTAACTGTGAGGGGGTGACAGGTCTGGCTGACCGGTTAGCGCTTTACCTCAGGCATGCTAACTAGCCTAGCCGCATTCAAGCACATCCATTTAAACCCTTGCCAGCAGTAAATATTTCCTTTTGTTAAAGATAAACGCTGTAAACATTCATTACTATAAACCTTCATGTCGTTGTAACGTAAATGCGATAAAGCGTAACCCACCCGCTGCAAACACTGTACGAGTGTATTCACATCAAGTAAACACGAGTCTTTGATCAATTTCGACCCGAATGTCAGTCTGGGGGAAAATGTGCGAGAAAGGATAGTTTGGTATTTTCTCTTCTAAATTAACGTGAATATTTTAGTGAGTTGGGATTGTTTTGGTCTCTTGCAGGGAGAATCCTGCGAGGACGTTTGATCTGGTGCTACAGGTTGCGTGTCCATCGTCTGAAAATGAAGGTGAGCGTTCGTTTCTCATTTTGTTTGCATGATAACGATTGTTTAGGTTGTGATTTGTAATCGTTTTGTCCTCAACAACAAATAACTACTTGTGTTTGTAAACATCATGTGAAAACAGACAATAAGGACAACAAAATGATTACAAAGTCAGCACTTCATGTTTCTTGGTTTGTAAGTGACTATGTGTTTTGTATAGACAATTACTTTTCTAGTTTTTTTTTCGGTGATATAGATTTATATATGATATAGATGAGTAAATGGTGTGTCTCATGTCTAAGCAAAGTCTCAGGAAGGAAATTATTATGGTAGGATTGCAGGGCGGTCCAATTCAGACTGTGTGTTCTCTCAGATCATCAAACTAAGCAATTGCTTTAAGACTGCTCACTAACTTTTTTGTCATATCATTCCAAATATATGAAATAGGGTATGACCTTCCTTTAGTAAGACTCAAAAGAAGATATTTTTTACAGAACGTTGGTAACCAAACAACATTGCCCCCCATAGATTTACAATGTAGGGAGACAAAACCACTGAGACATTTCTCGAAATATCATCTTTACTGTTTCACCGAAGAAAGTTTCCTTTTTAGGTTAACGATTCCTTAAACTTTTGCACATTTAAAACCTCCAGGTGCATTGAGAAACCAGTGCAAGAATTTGCTGCTTTGATCTGAAATTGATCATGCTCAGTGAATCTGTATTCTTTGTGTTTTCCAAAGGTTAAGTGGAATGTGAAGGAAAAACATTACAAATCTCTTCTCTAAGGCAAAGAAATGTTTCCATGTTTATATTTAATATGTTGTAAAATGATATAGAAGTTCATGTTAAATGTTCAGCGTATCTTATGTCACTGATTTTTCTCCTGCCGTGAAACTGTCTTTACTCTTTTTGCTTGACATAAAAGTTGAAGAGCAGGTGGTTCACAGCGGCAGCTGTTGCTGTAACCAAAAAAGGAAAATATTCCTCGTCCAATCACTAATGTGAAAGTTGAAATGAGCCGTGGTCTCTGAGTTCCAACCCACTTCCCCTCATCATCTGTCAGTGTGCGTTTCATTTCCTGACCCTGACTCTCAGGATTGCAGCTTCATTTTAAAAGGCCTTAGGGCCAATAAGAAGTTCAGCTGATTCGTCTTGAGCTTACAAGCTCTAGCACAGGAAACTCCTCCGCCCTGAGATAACAGTCATGTCATTAACTCCATACAATATTCTTGTCGCAAATTTGATGTTGTGGTTGACAGAAAAGTTCTTTCCCTTCACCGTATTGGTTTTCAGTTGAAAGCATGTGATTGACTGCTCTCTGCCCGGTTCTTGAGTTTCATACACAGTGGATATTAACATTACCTGTGGGAGCTTGGTTGTATGTGCGCAAAACATGTTTCTATAGCCATATGGAGTGATTCTAGGGGAGTTGTGGTAATATGAATTATTCCACGAGAGTCATTGTATCTCATCAGACATTCTGCCTCTGTACTCACCTAGTGTGTCATTTAGTCCAATTTGATATTTGAACAGGTCGAATACAGTTTTCTGGTTTCTCTGGAGGTTGGAGGTGAAATGAAGCTGTCAAATCAAGCTTATGATGGACTATGTGAGCTTTGGTTCTAGGTCCACTGTGTATATCAGTGCTTTTTTTGTTGTAACCACAGTGTCATTTGGTGTCATTTATTTTATATTCTATACTTGATTTTGTTTTCCCAGATTTCTGTTCTGTTCAGTGTTGGGCAAGTTACTCTGGAAATGTAATTAAATTACTGATTACTGATTACTCCTTTTACAAGTAATCAAGTTACTGGTCTGATTACTTTATTTCAAAAGTAATTAGTTACACTACTCATTACATTACTCGTTACATTACTACCCCCACCCCTAAAAAACACAAAATAACCTCTTTAGCCTTTTCAAGACTAAACTTTATTGTGAAGTGCATACTCTACTCTATCTCGTCAATTATTTTAATACATTCTTTCTGCTTATTCCATACTAAAGCCTGTCATAAATAATAATAATAATTAAACTCTGACATTTTAACATAAAACATTTTTTCATATGTTAACTAGTATTTCTAAACCTGCATACTCCATAATGTAAAAAGTCTCTCCTTAGTTTCTTATAACTTGTATATCTTAGCTAGTGCTTCTGCATATTTCTATGATGATTTCGTTGCCATTTAACAAATATAACAGCGTTAGAGCAGCAAAAACTAGTCTGACAAAACATAACATGTTGCTAATAGCAGCCTAGCACTTGACAGTAGAAGTTGATTCATTGCTCTCTTTGCCCGGTGACGTTACTTTCTCCAGAAGTTTAACCGTGCTGTGCTGCCCTTTCAGGTTGTTTTTCGCGGGAGAGAGGGTTTTGCTTACCTCCACATGACCGACAACGCACAACAATGTTCTTGCCTTAGAAATAAACAAAAATAAATATAGCTTTTGCAATAGCTTTTGCAATAGCTTTGGCCGTTACGAGTTTTTAGCTTAAGGTGGCAGGCTTTCCATGGAGTGGCTTTGGTAATACTTTTCGTGCAGGCACGTTTCATATGATGTCGTGGGTGCGACAGGCAGGCATCCAGACTTTGAAAAAGCTATTTCGCTTTTTACAATTTAAATGATAAAACGATACAACGGCAAAGATGTAACGCAGCTGTAACGTATAGTTACCTGGGCTTGAAACTATAATCTAATTACTATTTTAGGAATTATAACGCGTTAAATTACTCTGTTACCAAAAAGTAATCAAACTACACTAACGCATTACTAAGTAATGCGTTACTGCCCAACACTGGTTCTGTTCACATTTTTTAGTTTTCTTTCATCTATTAGAAAGGTGTGAACTTTTTATTTTTACCTGTTGGTCAGCATGTTACTAGGCACCAGCATCATTTGAGGAAATCACCCTGTGCTCGTGTTATCTTTCATTTCCCTCTTTTTCCAAAGAACTGTAGTCTTAAATATATTACATTTCGAAGTTTCAGAATGGGTCACTTAGTCATGCATGCCACCTACAAAGAGAAGAGGATGTTCTGATGTTAATACAGGGCTCGAAATTAACTTTTTTACTTGGTAGCACTGGTGCTCCCAACTTCAAAGAGTTAGGAGCACCAGCAAAAATTTAGGAGCACCCACCCTAAAATTGAGGATAGTATGATCTGTCTGAATAGTCAAATACAAATTGTAACAATTTTACAATTAAAACATGCATCTGATGTCGGCTGTGTTTTACGTAGTCACAATGGCTTCATGATTTCCTAAAACTTTTTTTTTCCTCACATTTTTTAATCATAAAACCACAAACACAAAGTATGTTATACGTTTAAATTACAGTAGATATTTGAGAGGAATCCTCCTTCCTCCACTGACTGAACCCTCATTTCTCATCATAGCGTACAGAGAAACAGTTAAAACTACATAAACACATAATGTTATATGCTTACATTTCACATATGTGAGGGGAACACGATCGCTTTTTGAAGAGATTTGCTCGTGAATGTATTTAAAATAACTGTAATGCCAACTTACAGTTGCTACACTTGTGGTACAGGCAGCGTTGTGCTGATGCGACGCAGCGTGAACACATAGCGCTCATGCACGAGACGCGGCAAAAGAAGCATGCGAACGGTCAAACATGTCCGTCTAGGGCGTGTTTACATAGAAAAACAATGATAAAGTAGTGCCGCAAAATAGAAAAACAAGTTCTCTGTGAATTGCAGGGCCGGTCACTGTAGCTCACAGCACGCACATACTGTGTGCAGTAATAGCGAACGTTCTGTACAGTAGTGAAAACAGGTCGCACCACAACAAAACATGCCTCCGCACAAATGCTCCTAAATTTATTTTGAGGTCGCACAGGTTAAATTTCGGGAGTTTATGCGACTAAAATGGTCGCAATTTCGAGCCCTGTAAAACTAAATGTAGCAAATGTTCTTTTCTGTTGACTGGCTAGGTGAGATTTATATGTCCCCCTCAAATTAAATAGGATCCATTTAAAAACAAATAGTCTTAAAGATGCCATGCTTTCTTTTCCCAGCTCCGGTCTGGGGTTGACAGGCCCAGAATTTGCAAAGTAGGTGACTTATTTTAGCTAACATTGGAAGATGAATACTTTGCCAGATTGGATTAAGCATGACTGCCATACTTGTGCTTGGCACTACTGAGCCGCATTGATGTTTTTCATGCCCTGTGCCAAAGCCAGCAGATGATGCTGACTGTGCCAAGGCAGTAGGTGGAGACAGATGCTACCTGTCTTGCCTCCTCTTTTCATCCAGATTGGAACCGGTAATAAAGCAATAAAAAATAATAGACCTGAATTTTACAACTACACTTCTACACTACTACACTGCTGCAATTAGCGAAGTGATTTTCAAGCAATGACCAACAGCTTAATTTTTCCTTTGCACAGGCTGTGTGTGTATTTCATTGCTATTAAGAACCAGTTAAGCAAGGTTGGTGCACCAGAATTTGTTTGTTAGTCACTTGAAAAAGTTTTTCTTTACAAAAACAACTATTTACATTTGTATTCTTGGTTTTATAATATTAAATTTATTAGGGATGCACCGAATGTTCGGCCACCGAAAATGTGGCCATCTCAGTACCAGCAGGAATTGTAGGTGGGGGGGAATCAAGGATTAGCTCTCTCCTCCACCTTCAATACCACGGCTGAGGTGAGACCCTTGAGCAAGGCACCGATCCTCCGAACTGCTCCCCGGGCGCCACAGCAATGGCTGCTCACTGCTCTGGGTGTGTGTTCATGGTGTGTGTGTGCACTTGGATGGGTTAAATGCAGAGCACTAATTCCGAGTATGGAATACCATACTTGGCCACACGTCACTTCACTTTCACTTTATATATATATTTTGATTTAAATGAATGTTTATTTAAAATTTACAGTTACTCAAATAACTAGCTATATGCTCACTGATGATATTTAAGTTTGCAAACTTAAAAAAAATAGAGGCAATCAGTTGCCTCAAATTTTTTGAGTTAGTAGAACTTATCCGGGTTTACAGTGCAGTATAGGCCTGGAGAGATGGAAAAGAAGAAGATATAATGACCACTTAACGTAGCTGTAACAGCCACACATTTATAATAAAGTAAAACTGTACCACTGAGACCACTGTAACATTCTTGGCCTCTCTACGTTTTACATGCTTATATCCGTTGTGTGACCTCCTGTGGCACCGCGCAGACCAATCGGCGCGTGACATCATAGTACCGTGAGAGTGATTTGACAGTAGACTGCTCTGTATGCTTTCAAATAGCTCTCGCGGTGCTGTGATCTTGTGCGCTGCCATATTTAGTCCAAAAAGCCTAGATGTGAGCAGACTGTGTTAATGGGTTGAACAAAACAGTGACCATAGATGTAAAGAAATGAAGTTACTTGTCAGATTCAGAAGCAAGCTACCATATTTTTTTAAATAAGCCCCAAAACCCGCCGCGACAAGTGATTTTTTAACGCGACTTGACAGAAAAAGAAGCCCAAGGTCGCGTATTATAAGCGGACTTGGCAACTATGGTCAAAGTATGTTCTGTGCACCTTTTGTGGGCGGAGTTTGGAGGAGAGACGTGAACTGAAATGGTTGTCAGTCAGCATCAGTCAGAATTGCTTGCATTGGATGTTTTTTTTTTTCTTTAAATCTTTTTGCAATGTAGCCTATCATAATCCAACAGTTTTCTTTTATTCCTATTTTTAGCTTATAGGCCTAATGTGGAATGACACTTTTTAATGAAGTGTTTTGTTGTAGGGGTACAGAGTAACTTACATTACATTCTTTTAGCAGTCAGTTATAGGCCTAATTAATATAGGCTATTCATGAAGGGAGAGAATTTTTTGTTTGAATTTACTTTGTTTTGCTCAATTTTATATTAAGTTGTATTGTATTTTATTGAAAAGCAAGACAAATTATAAAAAGCACATTTTGACTATTCATTTAGACCAGGGGTGTCAAACTCATTTTAGGGTAAGGGCCGGATGGAAAGAAAAGTGACAATGTGCGGGCCGAATCACCTTTCTTAAACCATATTGCACCAAATTACAAATTAATGAGCAAAAAAATAGAAAATACTGTTCTGTAAAAGGTGCATTTAATAAATCCTCAGAACTGTTCAATAACACTCTTATTCCTCTTTGAAAAAAATAAAATGTTGTTTAAGTAAAGGCAATCAAAACCCTTTCCTTTAAATATGAATATTTTTTGTCAGATACTTTTTAAACTAGTAATGACAAAATAAGAAAAAATGCAACAGACTCTATTTGTGTACAGACGCGTTACATTAAATATGAACCATACAAGCTATACAATATAAGTCACTAACTAGAAAAACTGCCTTAACATATTTAACAACTCAGTAGTACAGTAGTACAACTTCACTTTAGATATGAACATTAAATATATACTATAAATTTCCTTTAACAAAGAAAAATATATAGATCGCATCTGTAATGCATTAAGTTTGACTTCATAAAGCAGACGCATGATTTTAATTCCTCCTTCCTGACACCTGACATCTCTTCTCTTCAACCAGTGCATCCACATCAGCAACCAGTTTTTGAGCAGTTGCCACTCTCATAATGTCATTTAGATGTCTGTGTGTGAGTCGAGAGTGCAGGTTGGACTTGTTAATGTTCATTACCGAAAATGCCTGCTCACAGAGGTATGTAGTCCCGAACATGCTGAGAATTTTAGACGCAAAACCTGTCATTTTGGGGAACGTCGGTCCGAGGTGTTGGTAAAATATATCCACAGTGACCATTGCGAATTTGTCTTTCAAAGATGTGTTGCACTGCAGTTCGATTAGTTCCAGTTGGAGTTCCTCCGGTACATCTGTTGCGCTCGCAGTAAACGGTGAACGGAAGAGAGAGAATTCCTTCTCAAGTTCACTGAAGACCTGGAAACGATGCTGAAATTCATTCTGCAGACCAAGAATTTTTTCTTTGTATTTGTCCATGTTGTCTTTGTCGTGAGCGGTGTGCACAGATTTTAAAGTGGGAAAATGAGCTGGGTTGCCTTGGGAAAGCTGTGTCGCCCACAGATCTAGTTTCATCTCAAATGCGCGAATGCAATCGTAATATTCGGTCACGACTTTGTTGCGGCCTTGAATCTTAGTATTGAGCACATTTAAGTGCTCAGTTACGTCCACCATAAAAGCAAGATCACGAACCCACTGGGGTTCATCCAGCGCAGTCACAGGTTTTCCCTTGTCTTTCATGAACTGACTGATTTCTGCGCGCAGTTGAAAGAAACGTTTGAGTACGGCTCCCCTGCTCAACCAGCGAACTTCGGTGTGGTAGGGTAGACTGTGAGAAATAGTTTTTTCAGATAAAAAGGCCTCAAATTGCCGATGGTTGAGCCCCTTTGCTCTGATGAAATTGACCGTTTTTATTACCACATCCATAATATTGTCCATTTTTAGGGTTTTGCCACACAAAGCTTCCTGGTGTAATATACAATGAAAATTCCAGAATTCCTGGGTTGGGTTCTCTTTTTGAATTTTCTCTTTTAATTTTGTTACCACGCCTGCCTTTTTCCCGACCATGCATGGAGCGCCATCCGTTGCCACACTAACAGCGCGACTCCAATCAACCTCCAGTCTATCCAGAGCACCAATGAGGCTGGAGTAAATGTCGTTGGAAGTAGTCCTGTCTGTCATCGGAACCAGCTCGACAAATTCTTCTGTGATGTTCAAAGATCCATCAACTCCACGAATAAATAACCCCAGCTGAGCTACGTCGTTAATATCAGTACTCTCATCGAGTGCTATAGAGAAAGCAATGAATGACTTAACTTTGTCTTTCAGCTGACGGTTCAGGTCTCCTGCAAGGTCCTCAATTCTTTCAGCCACAGTATTTCTTGACAAGCTAATACTGGCAAATGCCTGTTTTTTCTCAGGACACACAAGCTCCGCCGCCTTTACCATACACTTCTTGACAAATTCTCCCTCTGAAAACGGCTTTGACGCCGCTGCGATTTCGTTAGCAATCAAATAGCTGGCCTTTACAGCTTCATCCGTCCCTGTTCTTTTTGTGAACATTGATTGCTTTTTTTTCAAAGCTAAAGCTAAATTATTTACTTTTTCTGTTCGGAGCTGTCCAGTGTATTTATCATATTTCTCTGCGTGTATCTCATAGTGCCGTTTAATATTGTACTCTTTTTGCACAGCCACGGCTTGTGAGCAGATTAAACATACCGGTCTGCCGTTGACCTCACAGAAGAAATACGTCTCCTTCCATTTCTCCTGAAACATCCGCCCTTCCAGATCAATTTTTCTTTTTTTGGACATTTTTAAAATCACGAATCCTTGCCGCGCAATTTAGCCGTATGTTTTCGAAATTTAGGCGCCGCTTTAGAATGCGCATGCTTGTTAGGGGTTCCGGCAGAAGCCCAATTAAATGATCAATGATAAAATAAAAAAGGAATAAAACCAAACATAATATGGCAGCGAAAAACTAGCCATAAACTTTATTTAATAAAAAGTAAAAAATAATAATAAACTTTTATTTCATATTTGTATTATTTTTCAAATCATCCCGTGGGCCGTATTAGACGTCTTATGGGGCCGTATTCGGCCCGGGGGCCGTACGTTTGACACCCCTGATTTAGACAATTCAGGCTTAATAAATGGAAGAAATGCAAAAAAACATGTTCGGTGTTCGGTATTATTCGGCCTTCGGCCAAGTGTTTCACATCATGTTCGGCTTCGGCCAAGAATTTTCATTTCAGTGCATCGCTAAAGTTTATTAAATTAACATTTTTCCATGGCATTGTAAGTGCCATGGTGCTAAATTGTTGTAGGTGGTTTCCAGGACGGTACAATACGGTTGCTAGGTGGCTCTAGGTGGTTGCTTAGCTGCGTGAGGTCAGAATAACCCACTTCTAAGTATGGCTTGGGTCCTTCAGTATAAGTCTAAAGTATTTTTTCTCCAGCTTTTGTGATTGTAAAAAAAACACTAAATGTAGAACTTGAGGTGTGTCCCAAATGTTGCACTATACAAAGCCATTTTGTAGTATAAATAGTGTGAGTAGTGGATTCACATTGAGAAATCTCAAGAAAGAAGTGCACTTTAAGTACCTGGATGTTGCACGTTTTTAACAGAAAATATGAAGTTTGGAACTCTGGACACTTCGTGTACTCAACGGTCACAGTTTCGCATATGTTGCGAAAGGGAGGGCGTGGCTAGATGCTGCTCGAGCAAAGTTCTCATGCGGAGTGATTATGCTTCAGTCTGATGGTGTCAGAAGTCATGCTGGGCAAAACAGATGAAATTTACAAGAAATGTACAAGAAATAAATAATTTTTATTGACACGCATTGTGCAGTGTGATTGACGTCATTTGCGCTCGTCTGGAAAACCGATTGATGTCTGGTTAGTATAAAACCGTTTGGTATTCCATTTGAGATGATACTACACTTCTAAAAATCAGACACAAGATGGTTGAGGGCATAGTTTAAGTGCATAGTGCGTAGTATGTCATTTGGGACACAACTTTAAATTGTGTGGGAAGACAATTGCACTATATAGTTTTAAACCACAGCCTAAAAGTTTGTCCACGTTTGAGTCTTCCATGTTAAATTTGAACAACCTGAAATATGTATTCAAAAACATCTGATACCTTTTTAAAATAGCAGAATAACATATTTTTCTGACTTTGGATTTCACACACCAGCCTTTGACAGGTCTGGGAGCCAAGAGGCTTTTTGCCATTTGACCCCACCTTGTTAAATAACCTGATTGGCGCTCAGCTGTGTCTAGGGTTCAGAGCCAGCTAACACTTTGGTGGGAGTGTGCTGTTGCACTAACAGTGCCACTGTGCCTAAGATGGTGTTGATTGGTCATTACTCATAATGGCTACAGTCGTATGCCCTGGATAGTTTGCGCATGGTTTTCTCATACTTTATATCATGCAGACTCTATTCGGTTTGATCTGCCCTCATTATACTCCTGCAACTTCATCGAGGCTCCTTAGTTTCCACCTTGCCAGCATCACTCATACAAAACTTAATGATGGAGAAAAGCTTTAGTTTGAATTCATGGGATAACTTCCCACTTACCCTTTCGTAGAACTGAATTCAGTTTGACCCCGTAGTTATGCGAGTTGAGCAGAAACTGATTTTCACTTCAAAATTCTTACAGTCAGTACTCTGCCTGCTTTTTCTTGCTATGCTGAAGAGTCTCATTAGTTGCGTACAGTCTGAAGCTGTTCCACTGAGGTTGTGAATACATGAATTTATGATTATGATGGAAGTTTTGCCAAATTCGCCAGTGCTGGAGTTGATAGCTGCACTCTTTTTTTCCCCAAACGTCATCTAATGCTGAACTTTGTAAGCATTTTAAGATATTGGTTATGCTTCTGTTTTTAGGTGAAGTGTGTAGGTTAAAATGCTTTTCCTAGCCCAGATTATTGTGCTGTGACAACGAAATTCCCCAATAGTTTAAAGTAAAATTACAATGCCCTATTCACTTAGAAGAGCAGAGAACCTGAAGTGTATACTTTGAAGGGAGCAGGGAATTAATGTCTCGTGGCTATTAAAAGCAACCTACGCGAAGACATGTGTCACTGCTGAATTATTTTTAATCTAAAAGTTGATAAATAAAACCTCAAATATTGTTCCTACTGTCCCATAGTTCCCTTGCGTTGGCCCAAGTCAATAGTTTTGATTCCCACGAAAGTTGAATTCTTGTATTTGTGGTACTACTTTTTCTTTGTGTAGTATTTATGTATAAACAGTCAAAGGTATTAAAAGACTGTTTCCTGTTCATATATTGATGTGATGAGATGTAATGCTGGTTTCAAAATGAATCACAAGGGCAGATTGCTAGATTGTTGGTTTGTTTTGTGCTTATGTGGCATGCTTTAGCTCTACAGATAACTGGCAGTCTTTATTCCAGCTGTATGGCAAGCTCAATAATGAAGTGTCCAATGCTGGCGAGTGAAGATCAGCTAATTTGACGGGAACAGTCAGGCCCCGCAGGGTCTCTGCCTTCTTCTTAGGTGTTTTGACCCGATGCATCCTCTCTCACAGCCTGCACGGGACCTGTTCTGCAACATGCAGATGGTTGTTTTGCGTGTGGATGGCAGCAGGTTAGATCTGCTGATTGGTGCAGTCTGAGGCAGCATACCGCAGGCTTCGTCACTATGCTGTGACATCCAGACTTCCTTGTTTTTTTTTTAAAGATTAGTTTTTTGCCATTTTGGCTTTAATTGTACAGCTTTTAGTGGTAGAGAGGACAGGAAGCGAAGTGGAAGAGAGAAGGGTGTGGGTTCGGGAAAGGACCACGGGACGGGAATCGAACCCGGGTCGCCCCGATGCGCAACCGCGCCACATGTCGGAGCACTGCCCACTAGGCTATCGGCTCCGACCAGACTTCCTTGTTTAAGTGCACCATTGCAGTCTGTATGTAAGAACATGGAAAGACTTCTTGGCAGGTCTATTGGAAATGACATAGAATCTTGGGATGTGGTAAATAATGAAATATGCTGATTTAGATTATTGTATTGTGTCATTTCATACTGTACACAGTATAAAGTCTAAACCTAGGGAGGTAGTTTGCATTTATGTGGGACAATGTGTACTGATTTTGATTTTCTGAGGCCATATTTGAGCAACAATGCAGGCGTCTGCTTGTTTGGAGTCTGCTTTTACCCAGATTCATTGTATATTTTCTCTTGATCTGAGTTGTACAGTAGCAGCAAGTGTTTTGTTCCCACCAAGATTCTTGTTGTTGATTAACATTCACTATTACGTTGGCATTTTGAAAGTCTACTATAAAAAATATTCATTTAAATTTTTTATATTATTAATTGGAGATCAGATAAAAGCTATTTTTTGGATAGTTTACAAACATCTAATGATCAGGACCGATATATCCTGTCAATCAAAAAATTTGTGCTCTGTATTTAGAAAACATTAAGAAACCACCAGTTTGATGTTCAATATTAACAGTCATTATATGAATTAATAACATTCAGACAGGTAAGAAATGTTAATTTCATTTTCAGAATTGGTATCACTCTGAATAATCGGCTATCGGTATTGGTTGTGAAATTTAACGATTCATCATTTTTGCCGATTAATCTGGACCGATAATGATAATTTGATCTATCGTCAATGGGCAATAATCCCCAACCGATAGTTTTCCTGGTTGCGTTTGTTCCGTGTGCGTATATGCGCAGAAATGACAGCGACGGCACAATCGGCTAATGTAAATAACATTAGTTTTAATGTAAAAAAACAAGCATGTAAACCCGACAATATACAGTATATTGTAAAACAACCCAGTATCATGCCGAAGCGTGTAACAGACACGCCGGTCCACTCGAGGATGCGTGTCAGTGTCACGATTTGCCACCTCTAGGCGTGAAAATGACACAAATGTATGAAGGTCGAGTACCAGCAGGGGGCGACAATTTCCTCAGTGCCAACAACCGTAACGTTAACAATACCATATATTCTATTATATTGGGGTGTAATAGTTTTTAATCAGACATCGTATTTTGTGTACATTTATTGTTTCGTAGGCGCATTTAAGGCGTATTTGAGCACGTGACCCGACCCCATCCCACCCCTAAACCTAATAGTTTGTAACTTATAAATATAAAACATAACACATAACAGGCAGATATGGCTACAGATGCAGTTTATTAAAAAAGTGCAATTATTCCAAGCCTTCCGAGGCTGAAGAACAGACCCAAATGCGATCCCCTTTTCTGTCTGCCATAAAACTCTGAACCGGACCGGCTGCTGCGATTTAAAAAATCCCGCCGGTGTCACAATGTTGACAGTGAAAGCTTTGTCTCTCATGTGTCTTGTGACTGGTTGCGTCATTACGTTTGCTTACGTCATGATACGGCATTGGGTGTCCTGCTCAGATTGCGTCACATACTTTCAAATAAAACGTGACTGCGTGCATTCCTGGAGTACGATCGTCAGTGATTAAAACCTGCTGTGCTCACACAATGATATCGTACTGCTTAAAAAAACTCTGAATGCAACGCGACCTGTTTGTAATGCTTTTATATTGTTTTTGGTTCAAGCAATATTGTTTATTGTTGTCACACACTTCATTGCTATTTTACTTTGTGTTATGTTTTGATTCTGAATAAATCAATAAAAAACTATTGTTAATTAATCATTATCAGCAGGTACTGACCACCTTAGTTATCGTTATCGGCAAAATCCAATAAGGGTCAACCTCTATTAATTATTAGTTTAACAACATTTGCTTGGAAGATGAGACCATGTGCTTATCCTCTAAGCATTAATAAAACTTCACCACCACATATTTCTGTTCGCACAGTAACCTTAAGAGCCAACTAGGCTTGCTATATCTGCTCACTCCTCATTTTTCAAAAATTGTAATATAGACCTTATTTTGGCTATGTTCACGTGTGGATTGAGTTGTGGCAATTTTTCGAGTCGTGGCCTCTTTTTGGGCTCCAGCCCACTTTTCACCACTAAATGTAGGTCAGTCCCACTGCCTGTCTTTGTGGAGGCTTTGCCATGCTTTTTGTCATAGGCTGTCATGTGACTCATCCATGAGGTCTTTTGTTGTCACACATGAAACTGTGTTCTCTCACTTGATTGGCTTCTTCTCTGATTCAGTGAGTGTCATATGGCATTAGCATATAATCATTAGTTAGGTATGTGAGCACACCCCTCTTGTTTTGAAGTCATAGCACACAGGAGTCATTCATCTTTACTTTGAGACAGCTGCTTATTGAAGACATGCAATTACATACTTGACAATACGTCACTAGGCTTTTAAGAATCTTTGCACACTGTTTTTCAAACTATTTTGTGTAAACGTACTATACAAATCATCAGTTTTAACTAATTGCAGTTCTAAAATTTCATTTTTACGTGATTTTAGCGATGATGTTGTGTTTGCAAACTTCTTTCTTGCATTTATTCGCATTCTAAATTGTGATTAGTCTTTTTCTTCTGACATCCATTACAGCTGCCATGTGCGACAATGTGGCTGTTACGATGCCTTTATTTACATCATACAAACCCTAAAACCTCAGCTACCTGAAATTTTAGCATTATTCTCCTTTCACTGTCTTAAAAGCCAGTCCCGTTTAAAAAATGTCCTTATTCTGGCACTTAATATCAGTGATAGATCAGTTCTGATAGATCCTTATCTCAGTCATAAAACACATTCTCTGTCCAAAGCCTAATTGTCATATGTTTTAATAGATAATTGATTTTTTTCTGCTAGGTATCATATTTTTAGATGTGTGTATGTATAATGTGTGAGGCAGATGGTGCGAGCATATGGTTTGCAACTTGTGATTACCTGCTGCAACCCCTTTCCAGCTTCTCTCCTCGCTCACCCAAACCGAGTGGCTGCCCCCCTTTAAGAGCTAAAGACATTTTAATGTCCGTGAGATGTAGCCTAGCTTGAGATAAGGCAGCTTTATGACTGTTGTGATTAGCTCGGTGGTACCTCCAGAGCACCTCAACCACCCTCTTCCGTGTGTACCGTGCATATAAATTACAGTTGAGTCAGGAGTTAAGGTGTGATTTGCAAGGCAGATTGCTTGAATGTTCTTTATTCTCTTAGTGGTGAAATGGCTTTCTTTCCCACCACGTGCTAGCTATGAGCCTAACCAAATGGTATGCAAAAATGAAAAAAAAATCTTTCACATTTAGACAGTTGATAAACATTCCCGGGATTGGACATGTATTGTGACAGACTGCGCTAATATACAGTGATATGCCGGGACTGTCACATAGCCGACATCCATATGCTGCTCCACTCAATCATGAAGCTGTGAAATTGGGTTGCACCCCAACTAGCTTCAAGAATCGAGATTTTTTTCCTCTCTCTCTCTGTGCTGTTTCTCTGGCGGTTTTCTGAAAGCTATAAGTGTATGTAAAATATGCAAATGAATTGACACAGGCTTTTGACAAATTGTCACACTGTGCGGTAAAATGCGGGAATAATCAGCTTTTGATATTTGTTGGAGAGTCTATTTGCTGGCTTTGTGGGAAGCCTATTTTTTCTATTTCTTCCTATGTAGTATTTTTGGATTAGTACCGTACATTTTATTATAGTATACAATATTATTATACTACAGAATAGGGCTGCACGATAATGGGTAAAATTATAATTTGCTCAATTTTAATCATGATTATTAATCACGATTATTCTGTCTGTTGAGTACTTCATTTCACTTCCGCATATTCGTTACACTTTACAGTAGTGGTGCAACGGATCACAAAACTCACGGTTCGGATCATTTTACGGATTTTGGTTTAATCTGTTGGTCACATGCATTCCGAACCGTAGAGCACGATCCATACTTCACCCCTACTTTACAGTCAATCAATACGTTATAATTTGCCAGGAAATTAACTTTGGCAAAACACTTTGGCAAAGCGCTCTGTCATCCGTGTACTCAGCCACAAAAATAATTATTTCTGAGTTTATCATGACGATGTTTTGTTCTTGCTATTAACACATTAATATTGCGACGGAGGCAGAAATCGTAATCACAATTAATTGTGCAACCCTACTGTAGAAGTTAAACCTTGGATAAACATTAGTAACTATTGTATATACAATAGTTAGGATCGTTATGATTAGTATTTTCTTAGACTAATGTGAGTTTTGTGACGCTACAGACTCTTCGTAAGATAATGTAGTTGTAAGTTTGTGAACTTGAAACGTGTAAGGTTGATCTTGACAGCTTGACATGTTTTTATTAGCTCAAAAAAATTATTATACAATATAAAAATATAATTGTATGTCCTATGGACACAGTCTTGATCATCTATTCAATTAACAACTCAACATTCAGGGTACATGTGAACTGTTGGGTTTCTCTTTTCACAGAGAGGTTCACAGGCAGTAAATGATCAGTTTGATACTTTAAAGAAGCATATCATTGCAGTATAGTATATCCTTTTTAAGGCTCTTGCCAACTAAAGTAGCATGAAATGTAATGCTATTTGTGGCATCTGACAAAAAAAGAGTAAGGGGGGAAAAACATTTTAAAATGACTGAGTGTTTTCTTTCTCTTCAAGCTTGAAAGATGCCTGCTAATCTGCTTACCCTTTTAATTGTGAGATCCGGGGGCAGAGCTGCTCGAAGCTAGAATAAAGTTACTGATCCAGAAGTAAACTGATGACCACAGTTATTCCTTGCTTTTGGCTCCCAAACACTGCTCTCCCTCCCCTCTCCACTCCCCTTCATTCTGAAGGGGAAGAAAAAAGCTCCTTGTACCAACAATAGAATTTTCTTTTTTGCCATATGTTCGGTTGACATCTTCATCAGGTTCACAGCGGGTTACCTTAGTTAACGTTCACTCCACTGCTTGATGGGATTTTCGACCAGTTTCTTGAGTAGCTGGCTCAAAGTCTAGACGGGCCCCTAAAGACGAGCGGGACGCTTCCAGCACGCTAGGCACAATGACATTATTGAGGACGTGGAGGAGCTGGTGCTTCCTCTAACCGGCTGCCTCTTTACACGGACCTGTTCGGGCACAAAGACAATGGCTTTGTTCTTGGGAATGGTGTGGGTTAATCCAGACCTCTACATACTGTGAAATAAATCTTTTATAGATGAACGAAAGAAGGTGGGGAAGAAGAAAAGGTTTTCCAAGGAGGTTGCGAGTTCAGCATTTTAACCTTTGGCAGAGACTTGGACGAGCAGAAGGAGGAGGCACGGAGACTGGGTACAAAGACGAAAAATGGACTAGGCCTTAGTTAAATTAGGATAATTCAGTTGTTTAAAAAACCATAATTTACAAAAAAATACAAACATTACTATGTGGATCTTGAGACGACACAAAACAATCGTAGTGATATATTTTAAGATATGTCAGTGCAAATTGTTTTCGATCAAGGCATCTCTAACATTTAAGTTAGTCTGAGACTAGGCTTAAGCCCTGTCCGGGAAACTGCCCATAAAAATGTCTTGGACACGGTTTACAACATCTGCATCCTACGGTTGTTCCTGAGAATTAAACCCAGGTGTTTAGGCAACATAAGAGTCCAGAGACATGAAGTTCATGGCCTTTGTTTACACAGCCAGAGTGCCAGATGTCATGTGATCCACATTGAAAAGCGCTGTGTTATTTATTTGATCTTGACAGTACAGTTATGTAGAGACAGATTTTGGACCAGTGAGATTTCACTGTGGGTATGACAAATATACTTTTGCATTTGCAAGTGCTTGAAACAGAAATAAAATTTAAATTGGAAGAGCGAGCTTTTTTCCTTGTTGTTTTGACACGTCATTTCAGGTTGATACACAGTGTTATATTTGAAAACTCAACGGACCGTCTCCTTTGCCCAGTGGGTTCCACAGTTTGGTCTCTACTGTGACAATATGTACTACTATGATAATGACACCTCACATATTCATGATACCTTGTTGACACAATTTATTAAACACAACTCCCTCCCAAGGAGCCATTAAGGTACTTTGAGATTCTCCATCAGCGCACAATGACAGCTTTGCAACTCAATTGGACCTGTTTGCCGGCTTGCATTCACGTATTGGCTCTTTACCCATCCCGTTTGTAGATAGACAGACAGAGGTGGTAAAAAGTGGTGTCAGCTGTGAGCTCTTTCCACCACTCACCTATTAACCTTCTTCCCCCTGGCTTCGGCTCTATCAAAGCGGCGTGTATCGACTTTTAAAGACAAGCATTCCCGGGACGTCAAAACATTGATTTGCGACTGACCCGCGCTGTCTGCGCTCGGGGCGGCGGCGTGTTGCCACGCAGCGGCGGTCCTGTCGAAGGTTAGCCATGCACGAAGCCCAGGGGGAATCTCTGGATAGGCCTCCCGTGCCTGCCATCACCCACGGCCGGCTTCACTTTGGGTGCAAAAGCAAAATAGCTCACTCCTCAGAGGTGATTTCAATTCAATTCTCACCCATTAGCTGGCGTTCGCTCCACAGTCAAATTACTTCCCGGCTCTGATGCGAGATTGTTTTGCCGCCTTCAACAGCAGCCGATGGTTTTTAAGGCTTCTCTAAGGTGTTTTCTGTCACGGTGAGATGAAAACACTGATGCCAATACATCGGGCTGCCACCTCTTTGGTATATAGTATGTTATGTGAACTGGAAGTGCTGAGACGTAGTGTTTTTCGATTTTGTGAGTATTTTATGATTTTTTAAGTTTGTTCCGAGTTTAGTTTAAGTTGCTAGACCTCAAGTGCACCTAGATGGTTATACAGTAGTAGTGTGGAAAATATAAATGCTTAAATTAAGTTTTATATGAGTTTTTTTAAGTATTTAATTGTTTTGTTTGTTGACTGTGGTGGGTGATAAGACCAAAGTTATGTTTCACTTTATATGTAATTTGTATGGTCACGGTATTAAGTATATCTCAGCTTTGTTTGTTTTGTTGTAAATGTAGTAGAAAATTTGGTTTGCATATGAGAAATCTATGTGCTTCTGCTGTTTTTAACCCCTAAAAGGGGTCATATGGCGCAGATACGTGTTTTTCTGGGTCTTTGGTGTGTTATAAGTTGCCCATGCATGTATTAGACACGTAAAATTGCACAAATTTAAGTGTAGGAACAAAAGATGCATTCTATCTAAAAGCGAATGCTCACCCAGACCTGCCTGAAACGCCTCGTGTAACCACACCCCCACAAATCTACGTCAGTTCGTGGTATGATTTGACTAAGACCACCCAAATGTATACGCAAGTAAGGTGGGCGTACCTGTCAGTACAATTGCTTTTGAACCTGATGTTCCAAATATGGTAAGAGGCGTTACATTTCCATCACATGCTTGCAGTATTCGACCAATCACTACGCACTGGTTAACTGGCCAATCATAGCACACCTTCGCTTTTCAGAGCCATGAACTTTGTTAAAAATCTGCACGTTTCAGAGAGGCGGGGCAAACATGCACGGTATGTGGAAAATACAGTTTTTAAACCTTAAATCTTGTATACACATTGCATTACATCTTAAACATACGATAATATTTGTTTTAGCCGTGTCATATGACCCCTTTAACATGCAAAAGACCCATGGGCCCATGGAAAGGCATTGTGTCTGCATTTTTAATACCTTTGTTTTACATTATTATTCACTCTTTATCACAAATGCTAAAATTGATTCATTAATGAATTTCATTAAATTTATTATTAATTTTAATGATTTATTTTATATTTGATAAACAGTATCCATAGAAATGTGTAATGTCTGACATTAACACGAAAACACCTTTACATGGTTTAACACTCAAAATAATTTTCTCAACGTATATAAAATCATCATATTATTAACAATCAGTCATGAAAGCTGACAAAAACACACATGAATCAAAAACACAAACTCTTATCACATTGATTGAGTTTATAATGATGAAGTCAAACAACTCTTTCTATACTTCCTTGTGTTGTCCTGCTCTGTATTCTTACATCATGTTGTTTGTCCCTCTCGTGTGCATAGAAAAGCCCTGTTGAAATATTAACCGCGTTAAAGCAGCGTTTAAAAATGCTGGTCATTTTTACCATCACACAGTGTATATACTGTCAGATAGCCGAGCTCAGTTGAAACGTCTGTCAAGTCTACCGCTCGTTTTTGTGTGTGGGTGTGTATTTGTCTGTTTCCGTGTCTGTGTTTGTCTGTGTGCCCACTGGCTTGGGGCGGTTCGCAGACCTGCTGGGAACAGGAGCGGCCTCAGTGTGTCGAGCCCAGGAGGGGAGACCGTTAGGGAGCCAGAGAGAGGCAGAAAGAGCGAGAGGGGGATTAAGCAGCCCCAGGTCTGTCACGGTGACATTTCTCTCCCTGGCTCAGCAGCAGGGGTTGGGTTTACCCTCCTAACCTTCAACTTTCAGCCTTAACCCATTAATCCCTTTGTGTCTGCCCGCCTCGCGCAAACACACTCACAATATGGCAGCAGGAGGCTGCGGAGGCAAGGAGCCGGGGTCCCTTTGACAGCTTTTCACCCACAGACAGGGGCCTTCATCTTTCTACATTCCCCAGTGTACGAACCTCCCCCCGACCAAAAAACCCAAAATAGACAGTTGGTCACCAAATTGGTCATTTTTGCATGTGTTTTTTCTCGATGAGTGTGAGATGCGTTTTAGAGAGATTCTCAAACTGGAAAATCTTAAACAACAAATGAAATTGCCAGTCAAAGTGTTCTTGAGGGGGTTAATTGTAAGTGTCCTTATGTAATGAACCATTATTTTTCTAATACCTTAGAGCTGTTTATATCTACATACAGAGCGGGCCTACATACATTGAATTCGCCACCATGTTTTGTACAGCAGCCCTAAACGGACAAACAACTCTACAATACGAAACCCCAGCAGGAAAGTGGTGAAAGGGATCGCGGATGATCCGTGATCCGTACGGATCGTACTCTACGGTTCGGAACGCATGTGATTAAATGTAAGTTTATTCATCATTGAGTAAGAGAGTAAAACGCGCTCTCTCTACAGTTTTAGCGCCAACGCGCTCTCGCTCTTGCTCTCTCTCTCTCTCCAGTATCTGGACGAGTACAATATTAAAGCGGTTCCAGATAAACAATAACGCTCAAAACTGCTCCGTCACACAGCTAATATTAGAACAAAAACAACAACATATCTTGGTTCTAACAAACAGAAAAAACATTGTTACTCACATACTGATCCGAATCAAAGCAACCTCCTCGGGGGTGATTTTAAGACGATCTTTCTCTCCAACGTCTCTCTGCTGGAAAGTATCTCCATAGATATGTATGAGTATCTCTGCTAAAAGCCTTAGTACCGCGGGTCCTAACGTGTCTCTGCTGGAAAGACTTTATAATATTAACACAGGTCCTAGCTCCTGCCTGACTTTTATCCTTCTTTTTATAATTAAAATCCACAGGCCTTTTATTTTATGTAATACATAAGTCATGGCTCTTTCTACAGTCTTTCTAATGCCCGCATGATCTCTTCCCTGCGTCAACATGAGAACGACATCTTTTTGTACTATGGTGGCCACCGTCGTGTTTAGACTGAGCGATTCATTGCAAATCTATAATACAACGCTAGTGGCCGCTGTAAATCAAAAACTGCTCCTTTAAAGCTACTTTCTTCCTTGATTTGTTGTGAACAACTCATATAAGAGAACATAAGCCTCTTACACCCGCGCATTACGTCTTTGGGGGCGGAGCCCGGGGGCACTGATAGATAAGTGAATGATTGAAGGACTGGAGATGAAAATGAGTGACTGAATGCACCACTTGCACAATATAATATTTCTGTGCATTGAATTTATAATCCGCAAAAATTATATATTTATCAGTTTGGCAGTCGCACAGGTGCGAGCGACCATTAAGAAAAACTAGTCGCACTGGCAGGAAAAATAGTGGCAAAATGCGGCCATTTGGTCGCAGTGTAGAGCCCTGCTATGAATGAGCTTGTTCCAAAATGTTTGTCTGAGCGCTTTGAATATTCTGACTAGATGAGCATTTGACAAGTATTTGACTGCATTGCTCAGAATTGGATCTGCTTTCTTGAAGGGACAGAGTGGGCGTTAATAATAAAAGAGCTCATCTGAATTTCGGGGCTTTTCATGTGAGCCCCCTGTCGTGCAAAAATCCCACAGGGATAGAGATTTGCAAGTCCTTTGCCGCTGTGTATGAATAAGCATGCGTCTCAAGGTATTTTTGAATACATAAGAACACGGGTGCCTCCAGGATATGCAGCGCAGAAGGTGCGTGGTTGGAGGCCAGTGCCCCTCTTCCAGCCCTCCCTCTCACCTAACGCTTTCTCTTGCCTCAATTATTTCCCTTCATTCTCTTTTTATGCGTTCACCTTTTTCTTCTGTTCTCCCTCTTCTCCTTGTTTTATAAGGGTAGTTTACATGACATGTCAAGAAGTAAGTGTTACATGTTCTAATAAAACGGTTTTAAATCATTTTTTTGTCTTGTTTAATTATTACACGTGTAATTTTATGAGCTTTGTCGAATATAAGAACTCTGTTGGCTAACTATCCAACTATATGCTTTTAAACCACCAGTCTATGATTATACATGCATTCAGTAAGATGTCTCATGCACAGAACAAATTACAAACACATAACAGTAACAGTTTTTGGTTTATTTTGAGACATGAATGAAAGTTATACGTGTATACTCTATACAGTAAATGTCAAAAAAGTTTTGAAAGCAAAAGATGTTAATTGTCAGCTACCCATCTCATCTGTCTTTTTTCATCCCTATCATTTATGTCTTCTTTCTGTGCTCAATTTCCCTCTCCCAGCTCTCTCCTCTCCCTTGTGTTCCGTTTTCTCTTCCTGGCAGTGGTTCTCATCCTCTCACCCATAAAATCAGCATAAAATTGACCTGACTCTGCCAGATCAGATGGAGGAGTTGGGCTTCAGATCCCTGGGGAGAAGGAAATTCACCCTTTGTAGAAATATTATAAGACAAGGGCCGTGAAATCTCACAATGGGATTATGTAATGCACCTTTGTCAGTCTTTTCACTCACCGAACCCATTCCACACCCCCTCCCCCCTATATGGGGTCTGGTCATCACCGGTGCAGGATATGTTGCTATGTTTGCATTTTCAGAGCAGAAAGAAGTGGAAGGAGTAAAGTGGATTCCTTTAGTGAGATGATCGGAAAAAAGTAAAGGATTGATTTTGAAGTATAAGAGATCCAGTTGATAAAGAGGTTTGGAGTTCTCTGTGGTCTAATTGATGGTATTGCTCAGAATGCCCTCAGGTGGTATACAACACAACTCGAGGTTTATGCGATTTACAATGCTGAAAATGTTCAATACAGAAAAAAAGATTTGTGACAAAGTGTTTATGCCCCATATTTTATTATTTCTAATGTAAAATTTTATATGTACTGTACATGTGCTCACAGAAATGTTGAGATAAATTAGTGGAAACATTTTTGTGATGATGTGGTACTTGGCCTGAACAGTTTGAGGACCTTCTGTTCTATTGAATGACACCAGCAGCAGTGAATCATCAGCACTGTTGTTG
This sequence comes from Triplophysa rosa, assembly GCF_024868665.1. Classification (NCBI taxonomy): domain Eukaryota; kingdom Metazoa; phylum Chordata; class Actinopteri; order Cypriniformes; family Nemacheilidae; genus Triplophysa; species Triplophysa rosa. Next base: position 7,760,019 of record NC_079914.1, read on the forward strand.
TGGGTTTGACCAGAATGTGGAAGCAAGAGTTTCCGTAAAAAAAGCTGAGAAAGGAAGTTCATATTGTTGGTCTGTAAATTAACGGCCATATAAATGAGGAAACAACTAGAAGAAATCGAACAGGACTCATTGATCAGTTATTCATTATAAATGTATGTAAAACGCTCATTTAATATAATAAAATAAGATGCTGATGTTTTCTAAGTGGTCAGTAGCATGTTTATTTTGGTTATCGTTCATATGTTAGTCCTGACAAAGTGTGAGTTTTTACACTTAGTCATGGAAAGTTCTTTGTGATCATATTTATGTACACATTTCCTGTGTTTTATTCAGAGTATTACCTCGTGTTTTTGAAGGGGAAAACCGAACTAGATGTTTGTTTAGGTTGCCAAATATTCAGAGTTGGCATGACATAGATGTGGTAGAGCAGGAATACCTTACACGGCCCATGTGAGTGTTTGTGTGCGTGTGGGTGGGCGGGTACACATCTCATTGTCTAGTTTCAGGGTTCTCAGATTGACCTTCAGCAGACTGTGTGGTTTTGTTCTGTGGTCCAAGCTTGTATTTTTAGGTGACTTATTATAGCAGCGACATCTGGAGTGCTGCCTGTTCTGTGTGTCAGAGTGTATTGCATTGAAGACCGGGTTATGTGTTTATAATTGAATAACAGATGATGTGCTTTGAAAAAATCAACAAGGATGTTCATTAAAATGTATTTACCTCTGGTTTATATGTTAGTAGCTATATATTGTAGCCGAAGAGTTGAATGTGTTTAATTGCATTTTAATTACAGTTCCATACACGTACACGTTAAGCACATGTTTTATTCAAATATAGATACAGCGAGAAGGCACTGACATCCATGCTTTATTGTAAATATAAAAACACCAGGAGAGGGTTTTACTAGACTGTGTGTCGTGCCTGACAGCATCCTTAGCAGACTATATTATTGACAGTGTTGCATGGCCTCTTGTACCTTAATGCATGTATAAAATATTCTGACTGGGCAATATAGTTTTTACATTTTCCACAAAGATTTAACTTTAACAATATACAGATCATTGTTTAGCAGCAGAATTATTTTTGTGCATGATTTCAATATGGCCATTATGGTTTTAAAGGCTTTCCTCTTAGCACATTTAAGGTGTGAAATATTAATGCAGCGCCACACATCTGCTGTTTCTGCAGGTAGTCAAGTATTATCTCTGTGTCTGTGCATTTCTAAAGGCCTCCGTCTAACCGGATGACATTTGCATATGCAGAACGTTCCATGCCTCCGCTCGTAGCCGCGGTGTGCTGACACATAGGAGAAACCACCCTTGCCCCCACCCCCTCCATTAATATGTATGTGTTCTGAACGGTGCGTGGTTGCTGATTAATGCTGTCTGTCAATTTCTTACAGATCCGACAGTGCTGTGGAAGTTCCCTCAGGACTTTGGAGACCAGGTTGGAGACAGAGGAACTTTTTTTTCTTAACCCCCCAACCCACCATCACCGCATCTACGACCCCTCCTGCTCCTAGGCCTACCTCCCTTCCTCTTCTTTTTACATCTCTCTCTCTCTCTCTCTCTCTCTCTCTCTCTCTCTCTCTCTCTCTCCCTCCTGCGGTGAGATGTTGCTGATAATGAATAGCAGTGAGCAGGTCTTCAAAAGGCGTTGTTCGGGTTATTATCAGCTGGCTGTGATGGGAATGGGTGTGGATGGAGTCCACAGGATCTCACACCAATACAGCTGCGGGTTGCTTACGTTATTATATCGTGGTAGTAACCTGCAGTAAGTAATATATAATGTACAGTTAGCGGATCATTATCGCGGCAAAATGAACCCAGAAAGGGAGGGAGACGGATTGTTCAGCGAAGTATGCTACTAATAAATAGACATAAAATAAAAATGCAACTACCGCAGATTGATGGTTATTAAAAACTATTTAATTTCACAAAGCCATAATTGACCAATAAGAATCGAGTATTCTTGAGAATCTGTCTGTAATTACAAAAAATCATCATAGTCTTTTTAGCACTTCATATTTAATGAAACGATCTGTGAAAAAGGAATCGAGATGTGTTGTTGTAGTGTAGTTCTGGTCATGTGTGTCTGCTGCACAACGAGAATTGGACCTGGGTCAGAGTGCAGTGTTGTGGTTTTTACTTTTTTCTTCTGTGTGCTTGGTCTCTAAAGGTCTCCAAGTACAAGGTTCTCCTCTTGCACGAAGCAAATTGGACCGTTCATTATGAAACTAAAATGGGAAGGAAACATAAAAACAAAGAAGATGTGACCGTCTTTGGATGTCTTCTGCACTTTGATCCTCATCGGCCGTCTTCTACAGAAACTGTTAGCTTGACCTACCCGAACAAAAAGTGAGAATGTAATTTAAATGACTAGTGGAGAATCTTAAAAGTAAAGAATTTTCAAAAGAGTTTAAAACTCTTAACACTGTGTCTTGACATGTCTCAACACACCAACAAAGTTACTGAGACCCACAGTGCTGTAAAGAAGCTTTCGCCTTTAATATTCTCTGTAATTGTCTATTTTGAGAACCGAATGGATACGTGGCGTTTCAGTGACCGCTGTAGTTTAAAAGAATCTTAGACATGGCTTCCTTGTCCTTGTCAAACTGCTGTGACACTATGTATATCTAGATATAGAGAAAGAGAGAAAGAAGTCCCGTCTCAACTTGTTTGGTGACAAGATCGTTTCCAGTTTAAGATGTGTACAGATGGATCTGGCTTTTCCACGTTAACATAAAGGCTCGCATTGAGCCGTCTCATTACCAGGATTAGGCTTTTATTCGTCTTTGTACGGCTGCTCGCTCTCTAGCTGCCGAAATCCCTTTTTCCCCCCAAGTTAGCCAGCATATGGCTATAGCAGCTCCGATCTCTACAGGCCTTCTTTGTTTATCCTCTTATTGTTGCGACGCGTAATGACAGTTGTAGGCCGTAGATCGGGGTGGAGGGGTTACCCTATCCCAGGGGAGCGTGGCGAGCAAGAGAAATAGGGAGAGGGAAAAGGTGGAGACAGGCAGGACTGTGGATTATGGAAATATGAATTGATTTTTTTTATCCTCCTCCCTTCCACTAGCCTCTCTGGTAGAATATGGACTCTAAATGAGGGGCGAACAGCCTGGAAGCTGGCACACAGGGCGGGGAAATTTTAAGCACAATCCCTCTTCCCCAGTGACTAGCCGTGGCCGTGGTCACTTACAGATGACATGTGGAGCGGCTCGAGCACAGTATATATCTGAATCACAAGGAGCCTTTTTTTACATACGAAGCAGACAGATGGATGAAGTGGAACTTTTATTGTTAATTTTTATAGATCTCTCTGTCCAATGCTTAGCCTGTGAGGAAAATGGAGTATAGGACAGATATGCGCATACAGATTCTTTTTGCTCGGTACTGCGCTTGCCATAGTCACGTTTATTTGACCAATTTCAGATTCGTGACTATATTATTTAGGGATTGAAAAGGATACTCCACCCAAAAAAGAAAATTCTGTCATCATTTGCTCACCCTGATTGTTCCAAACCTGTATACATTTCTTTGTTCTGCTGAACACAAAGGAAGATATTTGGAAGAATGTCAGTAACCAAACAGATCTCATCCACCAATTACCTCCATAGTAGGGAAAATAAATACTATGGGAGTCAATGGGGGATGAGATCTGTTTGGTTACTGACACTCTTCCAAATATCTGCCGTTGTGTTCAGCAGAACAAAGAAAAATAAAAAAAATACAGGTTCGGAACAAATGGTGACAGAATTTTCTTTTTTGGGTGAACTATCCCTAGCCTGTGAATAGCCGATGTGCTTTTACTTATATTTGCAATAGATTTGTCACTGTGCCATTTACAGTACTTTATGTGCTCTCTGTGATATACATTAGTGTGTTTTACATGCAAGATTTATTCTTGATGTCAACAGGAAGTTTCATCTGTAATTCTGTAATCTAGTAACAAATTTCTTTTCCTGTTAATACGGTTGTATCTCATATAACTTTGTGCAGCTTATATCTAAATTGCAATCTTTGTGGTATTTGGTGAAGTTCCGTGACTTATTTAGTGCAATGTGTCTGCATTCTTATAATCATATTTTCAAATGTTATGAAACGATCCGCTTCATAGTCTTTGTAAAACAGCTGATGTAGGCACACTTGTGTTCTCTGATGTGCCAATACATTGCCACAGTTAGGCTAACTAACTATATGACCTGGTGTATTAATATTAATGAACATGGTTATTTTAGCGTTTCATAACAAATTAGTGCAGGGGCTAAAAAAGTATTATCTTGGAGATAATCCCACTGTCTTTATTATCTCAGTAGATTTTTGACCTTGACCTTAACATCCTTAAATTAGTCATTTCCCCAGCCATAGCTTCGTATTCCAAAGGGAATAATGCAAAGCTAACATCACATTCCGAACCACCAGCAGAGCGTATTTGACCTGATGGATGTAGGAGAGTCTCGCTAAGCCTCCAGATGTCACCCGGTCCTCCATCTCCTTAGTTAGGAGGCGAACCGGCATGCTGAGTGAAGCTACAGCTCATGTAACAAAGCGAGAAACTGCATCCCCAGAGCATCGCGGGGCAAATATTTGTCTAGCTTTGACACAGTGTACAATCATATGCCCTGAGCCTGACACTTCATGATTGGTAGCCTTTCCCCCATGGTTCGCCCCCTCCTCCGCAGGACACGCACCAGCACCCCAGCGGGAAGGCCAGCCAGCCGAGCATCATCAAGGAACACGAAGACCGCCGGTTTAGTGATGCCTATCTTTTCAACACTTTAACATGGAGGGCAAGTGAGAGATGAGCTGCGATCGAGGAGAACATCATCTGCGGAGATGGAGGAATTGGTAGGGGGCTAGTAGATGCTGACAGCAGTTGCACATGTGACTCTCAAACTCATGGGAGTTCCCTTTCCTCTTTTTTTTTTTTTTTTAGGGATTTTTCTTTAGTTCTTAGAGCTGGGAGGTCTCCAGGGGTCTCCAGCATTCTCACTACAGCCACATTGTTGCCAATAGCATCTGATTCCTTCAACTTTAGGGTTTGAGCAGAAAAGGGGCTACAGCTCATGATTATATCTGTTAGCAGTGTCATAAGTGCTGAAGGGTGTTTGTTTTGCATTACACTACATGTCTTGGACACTGACTTGTTCATCAGGAAAGCGTTGCCTTGCAATCCATTATTTAAAAAGGGATATTTGCACTGGTTCTAACAAGATGATTGATGGTCACGTGTCACTTTTAGTTCCCTCTGCAGACCAAGTTTCACTTCAGCTAGTGAAGTGAAATTAAAAATTTGCACTACGAACTTGCCTGCCCGAGTACTTGCACGTTCACAGTGTTGAATACGTTCAATTATTCAAAATAGTATTGTTAAGCATTCACTCACAAACCTTGGAGCTCGTACCCCCCAAAGCTTATGACAAGGTACTAGATGTACATGGCTCTAAAAACCTCAATAAAGGAAGGAAACGCTTGTCATTACTGCTTTAGCTGTCGTCGGCCAAAACTGGAGGATGTCCTGGTTTGGTGGAGCTTATCTAGAGAGGAAGAGATAAACAGAGAGAGAGAGAGAACGTGAGGGGGTGGTGGTTGCGCGTCTCCGAACCTCCACACGCTTGATGTAGCTTCTAGCCACAGCTGAGAGAGAGCGAGAGTGAGCTAGCGATCGCGCGGTCCAATGGGAGTTGACAGCTTAAACGCAGAAAATCCCCCAGGCCACTTGGCACTCAATTAATGATGTTTCTGGCTCCGCGGTTCTCGGGCATATGTAGCTGAATCTCGACTTGGCCCAGTAGAATATCAGTTGTGTATTCTTAAGAAGAAAAGCGCTCGCCTGTCACATTAATGTATTCATGGCGGAGTGTTTCGGAGAAGAATATATCCTCCTGCGTTGGGTTTTTGAAATTAAGCAAAACCTTGTTGTTCGTACGAAGCTGTTGTAGTTTATTAGTGGTGGTATTAGTATTGCGTGTACTTGGGGATTTGAACAAACAAACCTCTAACCCTATAGTGCTACATCTCGCACATAACGTGTCATGTTTGAGCTGTGAACATAAATGACACCTCAAATCCTGTAGCGTGTTGAGGAGAGCTACTGCTACTCACAAGGAATTCAGACATAGGATTTTTACCTTGTGAATAATATAATGAATGGAAAAAATCGTATAGACTTGCATTGACGAATGAACCCAAGCCATCTATAGGGATCCAGACACCTCGATATTTGATATTTCCAACTTAACCCGGAAATCATTTCTCAAACAGCTCTTGGATTGTTAAGAAATACTTTTAGGCCCGGTTTCACGGACAGGCAAGGTTTAAGACTTTTTAGTCCCAGACTAAAATGAATGTGTGACCTGTCTTAGCTGAATATAACTTGCCCAGAAATAACTTAAAATATGTCAGTGCCTTTGTTTTGTCTCAAGATGCACACCAGTCATGTATTCTTCTAAGGGATTTTTATAAAAGTGACATAAATATCTTAATTCAACTAAGGCATAGTCCTGGCTTAGGCTAAGCCTTGTCTGTGAAACCGGGCCTGTATGTTTTCATCATACTTAATCATTAGCAACATTGATGTTGTGATGTTACATGATCAAGATGTTATTTCCAGGTTTCAAGTGGGAAATATCCTAAATCCGACTCTGACTTTTTTGACTTTTTGGACCAGTAAGTGGCCAGCAACTGCATAAAAACATTCGGAATCCTTTAGCATGGTGAAAGCATTTTGTTTTTGGTTTGTAATTGGTTTCAAGTGTTTAGTTTTTTGCTGACAGATTACGTTTCTAATTAGTTTCTAAGCAAAAATGTCTTTAAATGAGACGTGTCTGCTGTGTAGATGTACATGTGGATGTACTCCATCAATTGAAAACAAGCCTTTGGTATGATAACTAAACAATTTTAATAATCATAATTGCAAGCATATCTTTGAAGACTCTTTGTAGATTTGTAGAGCGTAAAAAGCATCTGCTAAATGAATAAATGTAATGCAGTTTATCCCTCATTTCACTATTTTTGTCTCAGGGGCCGTTTCGCGTCTTTATTTCAGAAATACTGTAGCACTTTAAAACTCTAGTTTCCGGTGTCTACAGGCCTAGTGAAGTTCATGCTGAAAAGCTCAGGGTTGTTCGTGTGAAGGTTCTATATCCAGACTGCACCCATGTCTCATCCCAGCGGCCCTGTCACGCACTTGTCAGTTCTTTAAGTGGGCAGAGGATCAATACATCACCTGCTACATTTCCTTAAGCAGTCTAATACAGACGGCCTGTTCGTGCCAGAGAAAAATAACCTCTGTGCCACACACCGAATATTAGCTTCGCACCACCTAAGGGTCAGCGTGGAAAACCGCGAAAGGAAAAGGAAGATGGGGGCTAAGGAAGCACAATCAGCCGCCTCGCGTTCTTTCCAGCTCTTTTTAAGTGAAAATGTAATGCCCGGTGTCAATTTAAAACTCGGGAAGAGCTACACCGTTAGCGCATTGCCTTGGTCTAGAGGCGAATTCGGCACTTATTAAAGGTGCGTAACTCAGGGTCAAATGCAGCAAGCCGGCAGCACACGATTAAAATGTAATGAAAGGAAGCTCGGTTGGAGATTTGACGGTCCAGGGAAGACAGAAGATTATTTCGGCACCGTTGATGTGATGTTGCATGAGTTGCCGGTTCTAATAGGGAATATCTGGAAGCTATGATACCTTAAAACTGCACTGACGTTTTATGATGGATATGCTGATTTTTGGCTCAGGTTTTAAAGTTAAAGGGATAGTTCACTCCAAAATAAAAACTCCTGATATCATTTTTCATGTCATTGAAACTGAGAGATGATTAATTTTGTGTCCATACAATGGAAGTCAGTGAGGTCTTTTATGTTTTGAGGAATAAATTCATACAGGTTTGGCATTACATGAGGGTGAATAAATTATTTAAATTTTGGGGTGTACTATCCCTTTAAAGGCCCAGCTTGTGAAATTTTGCAGCATCTAGTGGTGAGGTTGCGAATTGCAACCAATGTCTCATACCTCCCCTTTCGAAGCACTACGGGGGCTGACACGGGACTAAGATGTCATCACGTTTTCGCTTCTTTGCCGAAGGAGATAACGCGTTTTCGAAATGTGCTCTGTAGAGCAGTTTGTCTGTTTAGGGCTACTGTAGAAACGACATGGTGAATTCCATGTAAGGGGACCCGTGGTATGTAGATAGAAATAGCTCATTCTGAGGTAATGCAAACATAAGTAATACGTATATTTAATTCTTGACACAATCATAGGCGACTACATGTGTTACAGTCTCACACATGGAGAAAGAGAGAGGACTTAATTGGTTTTGGTGGTAAGGTGAACACTGACCTGTGGTAAGACTGGGTTTGAACCTGTCACTAGGATATCTGTGGCATCGGCATGGTGGTTCTGCCAGTCTCAGTCTTTTTTCCCCCACACATGCACACGCACACACACACACACACACACACACACACATCTCTCCCCTGCTGAAGACAGTTCCATAGCGCCGCGTAGACCTGCTGGCTGGCAGAATTTTTAAAGAGCATGGAGGTTTAAAGACAGAACCCCCTGGGGAGGAATCCCACCAGCTTGGAAAGGGAAAGGGGGAGTTTGCTGTCTGTCTCTCTCTTGAGTCTTTCTCTCACCTTATCTCTTTTTTCTTTCTTATCTTTGTCTCTGCCTCTGGATGCCTGTCTATCTTTCTCTCAGTTTATATGCTTTCTCGTCCTTTCTTTCACATTCCTTCTTTTTACTTCTTTCTTTCCTAGTATTTCTTTCTCACAGTGCATCTTTCCCCCCACCCTACCCAAACTCTGGCATTGACAGATTGAAGAAATTCTTTTCACTCGCGTACCCAGCATCGCTTAGTTCCCTCTCACAACATATTTCTCTTTTTCTCCTCTCACTTTCTCAGTCTTGCTGTTCCCATCTAAATATTCAACAGAAACGTTCACGTCACCTAGTAACATTGGCTACATTCACAGTGCAGCTGAATGTGGCCCGTGTGTAATGTTTTTCGCCTACAAATGCGACACAAATGTGTTTTTGTGGATGACAGATGTCCAACCCTAAATTTGTCCATTTGTCCAAGATTTGAAGTTATTGTTGATGCTTTTCCATGCAGGGTCTAGGCGTTTGTTGTAACTGTGGCATTTAATGCAACCTTTCTGAAAGGTTTAATTTACAGGGTTTGGACATTTCAGATATGCCCATGACTAACCGTTGCCAGCTTCCATCGACCAAAACCAGTTCTTGACCTCAATGTTGATCTTGTGTCCCATCCTCTAACACGTTTCAAAATCTGAGACTTCACCAATGAGCGGAAGCTTGTCGCCAATTAAACACGTGTGACCATAGCTGTTACATGGCACCCAAGTGAACCCCTGAGCTCAGCAGAGCAGCCCATCCCCTGATATCTGCTGCCTATGCTTCTCCTGGATCTGCTCCCATCCAGCCCAAGAGAAGCTCCCTTCCTCTGCAGGGAGTTCAGGCAGGGAGCGATAGTGGTAAAAAAAAGCAGCTAGCGGAGGAGCGAGCGAGATAGAGAAGAATCTGTGATTGCAGGCCTCCGCAGTGGGACCAGGGGGGAATGGAGACTACTGTCTCACTGAGTGATATCCCTGTCTCAACAGTAAATAAATAATGCAGCCTGCAGAGTTCACCCTGCCTCCTCCAGTGAGTTGTAAATGCATTAGCTGTTTTATATTCTTTTGTCTTGGGAAAATGGTTGGGAGGGAGGCAGAGAAAGAAAAGAACGGTACAAGCAAACAACAGGAACGAAAATCACTCGCGTTCCACCTTTTCGCACGATCTGACTCTCCTCCCAGAGCACGCTTTGGTGTAGTCCCCTGATCACCTGAATGAATGGCAAAACAGCGAGAAGGTGCATAACGCACTTGCGTACAGGGCTTTAGATACTAGGACTTTGAGAAGAATAGTGAGAATTTTTCACTTGGGTTTTACAGTTGCGGATGGATATGCAAACCTGGTTGACGTGAATGTACCAAAAGTAAACATTGTATATTTTAGCAGTTATTCAGAGAAAAACGATGTTTGTAATTAGGGATGCACCGATATGTACATTTTGGCCGGTAACGATAATTCTTTAAGATTGGAAGCCGATAACCGATATATTGGCCGATATACAGTATAGAAATATTAATATAACATTTTCTAAGATTGAAACAAAAGGCAAAAAGTGGACAACTGCTTTTTTTGAAAACATTGACTGCAGAAGACAAGGTAACCATTAGTTCTCTTTTTCCCCCTGAAAATCATGTACCAAGCCTACTTTACACTAGTGAATGATTATTTTACCTTCAAACTTTTCTGGTATATTTTTTATTTAATAAACAAATTATAGATGTTCTTCCAGAGCGACTTAGAAATATGTTCTTAATAGCCGCATAGTCTAACAGGTCTCAAGACAGAAAGCATTCAGATAACAGTCTGATTAAAAAAATATGCTTTTGTTCCTATAAATTAAACATTCATAAATACTGGATCTACATACTGTACCTACATAAACAATGTTTTGCTTGTAGCAGTAAGTGAATGATCATGACAGAAAGACAGTGCTGTACTGTATTTTAACTGTGAGCAGTTTGCATTTGAAGATGTTTAACCAGAGGCAACGGTTTATGATTTATCGGCTGTAATATATAGGCCTTAATTTTATTGTCAGCCGATAACATTAAAAATGACCATTTATCGCCTGATACCGATATGGCTGATAATTTATCGTGCATCCCTATTTGTAATCTTTCATAAAAATGTAAGTTAGTATGTGATACACAGGGTCGTCATTTTAGGGGCCCTAAGCAAAGTCAAGACCTGAGCCCCCCCCCACATACACAATAAAATGTTTTCTTTGAATTGCACAACAGTAATATTGAGTAGCCCTATATGGAATTATATGTTTTATATATATATATATATATATATATACTGTATATATATATATATATATATACATATATATATACTGTATATATATATATGTATATACTGTATATATATATATAACCTGTATTTATTTGACTTTGAACCGCATAACCTCCTAGCTGAATTAGAAGTTTTGATTAGTTTTTCAACCGAGTCAGATCTGTCTGTTATTAGGTGCGTTTGACTTATCCGGTGCAGCGCACGCAGGTCGATAAGGCGTCAAAAGCATCAAATGATTTAACCGCTTGTGGTCACTAAGGGGCCCCCCAAGCTAGCAGGGCCCTACGCATTTGCGTGGTTTGCGTGCTGGTTAACACCGGTACTGGTGATGCACATTTAGGAAGCAAATTGTGAACTTCAAAAACATTTTCCCTACTCTGCTTTTCAACACATCATTGTATTTATTTGTGTCGATATTTATATCTTTTCTTAACTTTATTTAATCCTTTAGATGCTGGTTCCCCAAAGCAACGTTCCAACTAACCCACCATCGCTAATATTGCTTTTTGTCTAGTCCAAGTGTTATTTCCAGTCTAAAATTCATTGCTAGTTCCTGTCAACAACTCGGATTGACGGCAGAGAACGACGTTGACTAGCGTAGAGAAGATAGCTGAGGCCAATGTGGGACCCGCGACAACTTGTGCATCTGCGAAGGAGACAATTTTATTTACATAGCATCCGTTCACATACGCTTCTGCAAAAGGGTGGCACATCTTGGCATAAACACTCGGGAGAAGCGCCTATAGGAGTTAATGATAGTAGCAGTCACATACGGCAGCATCAGGCTTGCGTACGCGTGACAGCTTTACTGCTTTACTGCCGTACAGTCATCTGCCGCGCCGCGACACGGCGAGGATGTTTCTGCTTCTGCCAGCGTTCTTCTCTCGCCTGCCAGAGCCTTCAATCTCGCTCTCTGTATCACATACTAACTCTCTCACTCTGTCTTCTCCCATCACCGCCGCCACCTCCCACCGAGAATAACAGCAACCAGTCGTCATCCGCACCGCATCTGCATATACGCAAATAAAAACAGACACGTGTGCAGGCTAGCACACATGTGCTCCAAATTAAAAGAGCAGTTCAAGCAAAAAGGCAAATTCTGTCATGTTGGTGCCAACCTGTGTGACTTGGTGTGTTTTATGAAACAAATATTTTTTTTTAGAGAAGTAGGTTTCAGGATGTGCATTTTCAGTGATCTATTCCTGTAATTAGGCAAAAACAGCAAAACCACAGGTACTGGTGTGAGTATAGGATTACAAAGTTTCACATCGGACAGTCACATCTGAACTACCCAACCCCTCCCCAAACACACAACACTGTTCCTTTGAATGGTGGCAGCTTGTTATATTTTGAGCAGGGGATCACTGGCAGTTCCCCATGGCTAGGCTACAGTACAGGCCTGGCCAGACGTGGCCAACCCATATGGTGCACGGCTATGGAAATCCATATGCTGCTGGTGCACGGACTCTCCCTCTGGGGCTATGTGGGAAGGTAAAGCCCTAAAGGCTGAACCTCCTTTTCTTCCCCTTTTCGCCGCCTCTGAACCCCCGGTGTAGCTCAGCCATTGTCCCAGCAATCTGCCGTCACCTTGGTCGCACTCGCACCTTACCCGAGCTCAGGCGCGTCATGAGCTAATGGCCGCTAATTATTTTAGCCTTCCCGTCACATCAGCAATTTCGGTGTCATTTCCCCTTAAATCCATTGCCTCATTACTTGGCTCTCATTGGTCAGCTATTGTTCATCTTAACGAACAGTTGTCTGAGATTAAGTTCTTTGTGAGTGGATTAGCGAGTGTTGTTAGCAGTGCTTGATAAGGCAAGAATTGCTGTTGCTCATAGGGGAGTTTGTTCAGTGTTAAACTTTGGTGCATCAGTAGTAGTACTGCACTGTTTGTGTTGTGGGATTGAATGATTCCTCAAAACATGCATTCATTTTAAATGAACTAATAACAAGATTAAAAAGCACTTTCAGTGTTTCAATTTTTTAACACTTCACAGACGTTAAAACAAAACACTGTACATCTGGATGTTTAAAGCTAAATTGAAATGTTAAATGGACATCTAGAGTTGCGACACCTAAAAACCATTTAAAACACATTAGCAACCTCCCAGCAACGCCCTTGCAACAAACCACATAACAACCCAAAATTATTGTGGAATTTCGTGCAAGCACATTCAACATTTTTTCAGAAAATGTAAAAAATTCTGTAAATTAAAAGAAATCAAGTTGCAAATCTAGCATTATTGTTATTGTTAAATGGGCGTATCTTACATCTCTTAATTCTCTCAATAAATTTACTAATACATTGATTAAAAGCTGTCATCCATCACTTTTTCTGGTTGAAAATAAACAAAAATCAGGTATTAAGCAATTACATAAATGTTCAAAGTACTCTCCTTTCAGTTTCTCATCTAGGTTTGCAATAGTTAGCTTATAATAATGGTGATTTATGAGTTGAATTGTCGGTATAGGTAAAGAAACCTGCAATTTAATGTGTCACACAGAGATGGCGATATGGGGTCAGGGTCAAAAGTTTCAGATCGCAGCTTTAAATCATTCATTTAGGAATGACTAATTTTTTTAACTGTCTGTCACTGTAAAGCTACAGAGATGCACACACACAACCAGTCTTGACCGTATTTGCAGATGTGATACTGTAGTGTTGCAATGTGAATAATTGGTCTGTAATGTCATTCTCATGTTTTGTCTGTCTCTAGGAGGTCCTGCAGACATTGCCTAAGTTCTGCTTCCCGTTTGACGTGGAGAGGTAGGATTCCCCCGCATTCACCTCTGTCACGCTTCCAGAAAATAACACTTAATGACCGTGTGAATTGGGAAAAACGGATGTTGTTTATACAACACACGCTTTTGCACACACACAAGAGACTCTAGTGACTCATAGGGTGGGGCCACACACCTCATTTGATTCCTATTCTTAATGTCATCTTTAAGGGGTCTTAGATTTAAAGACTTAATGTAGAAATTAAGATCTCCACCTCCTGTAAACAATGTGTGTGTATACAGTACATGTCTGTCCTAACAGGCGTGATGTTATGCACATCTACTAAATAAATGTATGTTTGTTTTGCACAGCAGCTGTGCTGTTGGAAATGAAAAAGTGCTGTTGTAAGTTGTGTATATATGTGCTGTGAGTTCACTTCCTCTCAGCTGAAGCTTTACTGCTGCCATCTAGTGGAAAGGAACTACACTGTTATTTTTGGAATGTGTAAAATAAGCATTAAGGTTAATCATTTTTTCTGCATTATTAATTGTGGAGTGAATCTGAAAATGTGTAAATCACACGAATTGTTAAACTGTTTTAATGCCATTTCTATTTTAATACATAGGCTGTTGCTTTGAGTAAGATATGAGTACATTTTGCTGTATTGTAATTATTTGGTAATGCTAAAAGTTATTTAACCAAGTGTACTCAATCTTTTTCACACATTTGTATTAACCGTTAAAGAGTATTAAGTGTGCAGAACAGTAAGCTTTATTAAAAGGTGATTTATGTGAAATTTTCTTGTGTGTGTGGCATCTGTGCAGAGTGTCCCAGACTCAGGTGGGCCAGAACTTCACATTTGTGCTCACAGACATTGAGAGCAAGCAGAGGTTTGGATTCTGTCGATTAACATCCGGCTGCAGGGTCTGCATCTGTTTGCTCAGGTAAGTCATCGTTGCTGCGTCACATTTATTGTGTTTTGGTGTGTGTGTGTGTTTTGTCTGCATTTAAACAAAAACATTTGGATTGTGGTTATTTTTTATGAAACATTTTAGACAAAAGAAATGTGCAAAAAATGTGCAAATGTTTATTTTTTTATTTAAGTAAGCGGTATTAACATAAATATATTATTGATATGATTAAGCATCATTTCTCGAAAAAGGTAAAAATATATAAACACATTCTCAATTGAATGCAAATTCAAACAAATAACACTTCTCGACAACATTTTTTCATGAAATTATATCCACACAGTATACAAATAAATCAACACATTTCTAGGAGATATAATGTAATAAAGACAATTGCTTTTATGTCGAATTTTAACCCTCCCATTGAAAATGGATAAACAACAGTAAACTGCCGTTTTTAATAATACAAATCCATTTAGTAATTCAGAGCAGCACAACTGGGACACATCATCATTTTTTCCCTCCGTCTACACGGTATTGATGGACAATCGCAGGTTTATCATCATCATGATGAGCCGCTGTCGAGATCTCTCCTCCTCCCACCCCGGCCTGGATGGCCTTTGTTTTTTTCCTTCTTTCTCTTCCCTCGTTATTCAGGCACACAGGCATGCCAGAGACGGTTCACCAATAATTATGCATGAAGCCCCGCTGCCAATTAGCAAGAGTCTCTCCCCTGTCCCTTTCACTGAGTTTTACATGCTAATTCATTTGACATATGATGTATAAAATTCATTATGCATTCTGAGTAGTTTGCATGGCTTCCTTCATTCATAATAAGAAAGTTTTTTTTCTGTTTAAGACCATAGAGCTCTTTGTTTATGTGGTCTGTTTCGAAAGTGTGTGAACACGTAGGAAAATAAAGTTTTGTCATTCCACCCCCTTTTAAATATATACGAAAACAAGATGTTAAAAAAATGTGTGTGTGTGCATGTATATACATATACAGTATATATATATATATATATATATGTATGTGCTGTATATATAAATGTTGATTTTTTTGTAAAATTTAACGTGAGAGAGTTTGTTAAAAGTAAAAAACTTTTTAATTTTTTAAATATATGTAAATAAACACACATGTATACTGTATATATACACACACACGCACACAAGGTTCATGTTGTTTTATAGTATATATCATAGGTATAAAGTTGATAATTTTCTGGTCTTCTTTAAGTAGATACATAAACTCATTTGCACACCTTTACACTCTTGACTCTCCATCTGAATATAAAACAAAAGTAATTAAAACAGTTTGTGTCCGTGCGATTGTTGAAGTGCTGGGGCCATAAAATTGTCACCTAAGCTTACACGAGGAAGTTGCCTAATGAGAGGGACAGTTTTATGTGGACAGCCCTTTGTAGCTTTACAGGTTTAGCCCAGGCCAAAAAGACCAGGGTTCCTTCAGGCCAAACCACTTCAAAAACAGACCCCTTCCATTTCACCCCACCCTCTCCACCCATTCAGCCCTCGGACACTCTGTCATGACGGGAGCGAATAGCCTTCGGACATCTGCGAGACCCTAGATGAAATAGACCCTCTCTCTCGGCCGGTTTATTTGATGGCTGGGACTCGACTTGGCGTCTCGCTCAGACGGCAGAGGTTTTCTTCAGTCAGTGGTCACTCGGTTATATTTCCTTCCTTTCGCCGAACATTAAGCACAGGAAGGTGGAGGTGTAATCGTATCTCATCCTGGGAAGGAAACAAGGTGCGAGCTGACTCGCTTTTAAAGCTTCTGAATTCCTCTGGTGATTTAGGATGCACAGTGATTTAAAGGGCTATTAGATCGTACATGTGTATAGGACAAATTAGGAATATCATAGGATCATATGTGCAGTGTGTTGAATTTCAAAATGGACATTGTGATTTACAGTGGAGCTGATTTTTCTTTTTCTTGGCATTTCTAAAATATAACGCTAGATTTTTAATCTCATGTCGTTTAGTCAGTGAAAACGGCCCGTTTTTTCTTTAATGACATCATGCACTCGGGCTGGCATGGGGTTTACCCAAAACCTGATGATCCACGTTTTCCCAGCATGATTTGAGAACGTTCCAAAAAGCATCTTTTGTGCTTCAGTGGACACAAAAGAAATCTGACCTTTTGCACAAAGGTTTTGTAGTGCGTTTAATAAAAGCCAAATCCCATGAATTGTTACTCATTTATAGCATTACATTTGTTTACATTTTACAAAATCTTACATTTCCAGGTTCAAAATGATATCCTCACTGCGGTCTCTTTTGGACCCCACTGTATTTTGAAAACAAAATCCATTCACTCTTCACAAGTGATCAATCTCGTAAGAAGTGTTGTAAACAATTTAAGTTGAACTCTCAGTCACACTTTAGTTTTAGTTCATTGGTGGTCAGTTTAGCTATCAATCCGTTCGCTCGGGCTTATCAGGTGCTTCTGACCGTGAAAGGAGGCAGCTCTGGTTTGTTAGGGTTTGCCAGTAAGCCGCAGATAAGTTGGTTTATTCTGAATACACACGGCGCTGGAGAACCTACAGTAAAAGGGCCATGGAGATTGGCTCATCTCGGCACGGTTCAGAGTGATGAATGGTCCTCTATCAGAGGATTTGCCAAATACAAACACGTTTTTACTTTTACTAGCTGTGAAGAGATCCTCTCAGCCGTTTAGAAAAAGTTCCGAAAAATTGCGTACCTGTTTTTTTTAAATGATTTTAAATGAAAAACAAAACCAATTTTTTGAAAGGTGTTCTCTGTGGTGATTTATTCGACTTAAAAACGAAAGATTTACATGCACCGGATAAAGAGTATAATGAGCACTTGTGTTCTCCCAAGCCTGCCGTGCCTTTCTGACAGGAGAGGCTCTCATTTAAATCCCCTTCACTTGTGAAAAATGAAGGATTAGCATCCAGGAGCCTCGCATTTTAAACAAGAGGGAGATAATGATTTTTTGTTGTGCGGGAAAGTAGCTCGAGCAAGGTGTCGGTCGATTGTGATGTTTTAAACAAAGCGTCATGCTTACCAAAACACATTTTTTTTGTTTGTTTGTAAGCGCCAGTCAGGGCCTCGGATCTTTCTCGTGTGGCCGTGATTTGCATGGACATTTAATTTGGATAGTGTGACCTGGTTTGCGACCGTTGTTGTGCACGTCAAAATATCGGCATGTTAAGAGATGATTGTTTTAGGTTAATGGTCAGCCAGACTCGAAAGCCTCGCGCTTGAGCTCACGTCCCTGGGAACGGCGTGCCACTGGCCCCCTCCGCGGAGCCGGCAATATGAAAATTTGCATTAGATACACTTATCCGTGTTTTTGTTGTCTGTTAATTCCAGTCTGTTGGAGAGCTCACTGACCCATGGAGGGATAAAAAAAGATCTCCAATCAAGACTGCGTGTGTTTTGTAGTTCAGCCGGGATCAGACCTTTTTTGTTTTTCTTTTTTTTTCTGAAGTGTTTTATTTCTACTCATCCATTAATTTCAACTTCTGGTGTCGCATCTTTGCCAATTAAACTAATCAAGTATTTGTGACTGCTCGAAGAGAATAGCCGATGTGACGAGTCTCCGCGAAGTGTGGTGTAAAAGCGCGCGTTGTAATCGTCGCCCACGAACTAGAAAAGAAAAAGTCAGAGCCCGCTTGCAGGCCGCGTTTTTATTTTAACCGGGTTGCGTAACAAAATAAATGGTGTGTGTTCTTTGCAACCTTCAAGCCAAAACAACACGTTGGCTGTGTTCCATCTTTAAAGGCCTGTCAATTTCGCCAAGATCCTGTCAAGCTGAAACACGCACAACGTCTCTTGGCGAGTTATTGTGTGATTAGTTAATACACAGCGATAAAGCGTATCATTTTTAAAAGTGAAATTTCCAAAACGCTGTCTTGTACTGTAGTGACTGTATGTACAAAGATGAGGCTCAGTTTGTGCATCTGGGCACAGCATGCTTGTAAACCGTCCGATCTCGCGTTTATTACAGGCTACAGTGGTCCGGTCTTGTTTTTGTTGAAGAAACCAAATACTTTAATTCATCCCACTCCTCAAAGCGCAGCCGTGGCTGGAATGTTTAAAACGTGAGTGTCAGCGAGAACCAAGAATGCGATAACAAGGTTTGCTGTTGCTTAACATGCTCACGGTTGCCTAAAGCCCGCCGGGTTAAAAGTCAAGGTGGGACAGGTCTGCACAGAAGGAAGATGGTGTTAGGATGTACAGCATCGTATGTTTTTATTCAATGAGAAAACAAGTTTTTATTTTTTAATAATTATATTTTTTCTCTTTTTTGACAGCTATCTCCCATGGTTTGAGATCTTCTATAAGCTGCTAAATACTCTTGCAGACTACTTGTTGAAACACCAGGTAAGGCATCCTCAATTTATTAAATCAATATGACACATGAGCTGAAAATTTCAGCATGTACAAAAATATAAGAGTGTGCAAGATGGTGGACGTTTTTCATAAACACTGTAAGGAAACCAAACGCAAAGAAAATGTTTTCTCACTGAGGTTTTCATGTGCCCAACTACTTATGTCACAAATACCAGCAAAATGGTCCTCGAACCAGCCACAAAAGTGCGGCTGCAAACTGTTTTGCTTCGCACAAAGACAAAGAAGAAAAAGAAAAACGTCATCTATAATCCATCTCGGCAAAACTGGCACACTTGGTTGGTTGCGCTTTGCTTTGCAGTGTTGTTGACATTTAACAGACCGAACATCGAACAGGAAGTCAGTCCTCGTGATATATGAGAAAACAAATTGTCAGGAAATACACTGAGCCAAATAGATTTTTTCTGAAAGTTTAGCAGCGGTAGGATAGGAGGAAAAGTTTGAATTAGGAAAAAGGGTTGAAAATATTAAGCTCGCTTCAAATAAAAAACAGTCTGCGTTGAGCCGTAGAGGAAAATAGTTGCTCTATCAGTAGGCTGTCAGTCAGCTATGCGTAACAGAGCGGCTGAAAGAGAAATGAGGAAGAACAAACCTCCTTTATACAAACAAATCATGGGCTAAGTATATTAGAGTTCAGAGGGGTCAGGAATTAAGTCCTTAATCGCTCAGTGTCATCGACCCATTTAAACCCCAAAGAGTTTTCCTGAATTCTCCCGTTTTAAATGTTTTTTGAACATAGTAATAGTTTGCATTATAAAATTGTCATTATATAACTTTGTTTCCTCTGCAGAACACAAAAGAAGATATTTTGAATAATGTTGGCCTCAGTGACATTGACTTCCATTGTATGAACACAAAACCACTGAGACATTTCTCAAAATATCTGTTCTTGTGTTCTGCAGAAAAAGTCATGTTTGGATGAATAAACAGAAATTTTATTTTGGGGTGATCTATCCCTGGACTAAAATAAAAATTGGAATAAAAATTGTTTGGCTTTAGGAAAACTGCTAAGGTGAATGGCATGATTTAAATTGAAAGTTATTGTGGCGTTTTTGTGAAGAAGCGCTTTTATTATATAACATGATTTTAGTACAGTTTTTGACCAAATTTCTTAAAACTGCCGAACAAAGCCAGCATGTGGACGAAATGAATTATTCGAGCGGGCAAGCGCAATCGCCGTGACTTTTGCGGCGGCATTCCGCGTGAGGCGGCATTGACTGACGAGGACGGACAAGAGCGATGAAGGTTTATGGCGAGGGTAAATGAAGTGTTTCCTCAGGCTGTGTTACTGACCATGCGTGTGAGCATCCAGGCTCTCGTGACAGCGGCTCACACACACACACACACATGTACAAACACACGGTCACATGTGCTGCGAGCTCTGGCCACATAGCTAATCTGGGAAGTTGCCTACAAGAAAAGCGCGAGCTAAAAACGTGCCTGACTGTTCTGTCTTTTAACAGCAACATCATCGCTATTCTGCACCCAGCCTGAGAGGGTAAATTGCACTCTTGTCATAAAAGCTCGTAAAAGCTCAGCGTTGTAATCCCGAGGCCTGTTCTGCGGCAAAGCATTTCTCCAATGGCTTCTTAAAGCCGCCCGCTCTGAGCAAGGACCTTTGGTTAATTACGAACAGCCAATGTTGGCCATAAATCATCCCAGGAATAATAAGCGTCTGCTGCAGCCTAACTTACCGTCTCTTAACCTCAGGATCGCTCGTTAAATGCGTGTCAGTCCGATATATTTCTCTTCCGTAGACTGCTGTAGGAATACTTGGGGACCGGCCACGCTAAATCACGAAATTCACAACTGACGTTGGTTTCCTTTTCTCTTTGTTTGTTTGTGCTTCATGTTTGTCTTGTTGTCCTCACAGGAAGATGACTTGAACGACATGTTGGAAACGCTGCACAACCACCCCGTGCCAAAGCCGAATACGCCAGTAAATCTGAGTGTGGTAGGTACTGGGGAGGGCTGATGGTTTGTTTAGAAACAGAAGTGGGACTGGCGGCCTCTCGCTCTGATAAGAGCCGGCTGGACAGTGTTAAACCTAATGGCCGCTTTCGCAGCTCATCAAATCCAACAGCAGGCACAATGACAGACTTTCGGCTGACATCGTAACTAGTTAAACATGTTTTCATTTTATTTACATTATAAAGTGTCGATCGAGAGATGAGTGGACGATGTCACTGTCAGTATCATCATGTTCATGTTAGCTTGTAGTTCAGAAACGTCGTATCTCCATATTTTGTGTATCACTGGGTTTTGCAAATATCTAAACAATAAAAACTATTCAAAAGTGCTTGTCAACTTTGACAACACAGTATTAATCATTGAAAAAGTACAGTGTTTTTTCCATTTCCTGAAACACAGCGAATGAGGACATACAAGGTTTCGGAAGGACAGTGATGATATTATATAGTTATGGTTTGTTTTATAATATTTTATATATGTCTGTATTTTTGTTTGTAAGCAAGTCTGTTTTTAATCATATCACCATTTGATGCGTCTTGTTTTATTGGGCAACAGACATTAAAAAGCCAACATGCTGGTTTGTCTGTCTCTGTCTGTTAATCTGTAAGTCTGTCTGCCGATCTGTCTTGCTGTGTGTGTGGTGTCATTTTTCTCACTCTCTGTTGGTTTGTTTGTTTGTTTGTTTGTCAGTATCTATCTATTCATCCGTCTGTCTGTCTTATCTGTCTCTTCCTTTATGTCGGAAGAACGAGAGAGAGAGAGAGAGAGAGAGAGAGAGAGAGAAAGCGCGCAGGACAGTTGTGAAATCTGGAGCCGCTGCACTAATCACATGGGAGACAGTTTTCCAATTTTGCCAAATAAACCAGCTCTAAGCGTGGCATCCTGATCGTCCTGGGTCTCATCTGTGTGTCTTTTTGTGTTGTTTTGCTTTTTTCTGGAAAACAATCAAACTTGCTGAATAATTCAGGCTTTCCTCACTGCTGTATTCTCTTTTTAAATATCAAAAGTTCCTTTCGAATTTAAAGTGAAAGGCAATTGTGCTCAAGAAATCTCCTTGATGCTTTGCCCGTTAGCCCACATTTATCTTTTTTATCTAAATATGGATTCAAAACAAAAAAATTAAACCTTTTATTCGCTCAAGAGCATTGCATAAAAAATGTAATGTTTTATTTTGGTGTAAACTGTTGGGATTAGAGGCTGAGATTGTTAGTTAGGAAGTCAGCATCCCATAGTATGCAAATCAAAGCCCGGTCACTTCATCTATGAAGAATCCTTAAATTTGCCTGCATGTCTCCTAGCAGGGGGTGAGTTTACTTATGACTGTAGCATTCTGGTTAACTTCTCTAAAGACTGGCAACGTAAAAAAGTGTGTTCATACTTTAATATTGAGCAATGGGTCTTGTGGGTAAAATGAGTTTCTCGAATGTTTGTTCTCATGCTGAAATGTTTATTTTTGCAACTTTTCTTTGGCAAATAAGGCACTAATAACCAGTGTTGGGTAAGTTACTCTGAAAAAGTAATTAATTACTAGTTACTAATTACACATTTGATAATGTAATTAGATTACTGTACAAGTTACTCTCTTCAAAAAGTATTTAATTACTTATTACTAATTACTTTCTATATCCTACATCAACCTTGATGAGTTAAGTGATTCAAGGATAGACATGAAACGGCTCTTTTAATTCATTCAAATAAATAATATAAAACTACATAAAGTATTATTATTAATTACAAATGTGAGAATTATACATTAAAGCACGGAATTTAAAGTTAGACTTTAAATTTTGATGTAAATTCCTCTTCTGCACACACACATATTACACAAAGTATTTAGTTTAATTACATCAGAAGTAACTGTAATTAAATTACAGAAAAAATAAGAGTAATCGCTTACTTTACTTTTTCAAGGGAAAAGTAATTGATTTACAGTAACTAATTACTTAGTAACTAGTTACACCCAACACTGCTTATAAAAGCATTGAACAGGTCACCCAATGGTGGGCGACATAAACGAACAAACAGTAAATTTATATTAGGATTGTCATGATATCAGATTGTGACTTCTTGGATATCATGGCCAAAATAATTCAGGGTAATGACATTGAAACATCATGAAACATGTGATAACAAACACTCCGATAATGTGTGATTTTTATAAACACGACTGCAATGTGTTGGCCGCCGCTGAACCGCAGTCCACGACATGGAGGGCGGTCCGCTGCTCGCGTGGGAAAATAAACACGTGTCAGCGCATGGAGAAGAGAACTGACTCCTTTATTAGTATCTTCAAGCTGTTTATGCTTGTGCGATTATAAAAAGATACTCCGGACACACACATTGAAAAGCCCCAGATAGTTATTTTGACATTGAACAGTGCTAAACGCAAATCTGCCGCCTTTAGCATCGCAGCATCCGAGATGAAAGAAATCCAGCATCTCGTATTAGAGGATGCAAGTTGCACTCTCACATTTGCTTGTGGAACATATGCAAAGGCAGCGAGACTTTAACCTATGTGCCGAGCAACAGATGGGTACTTTTTACACACGACGAAGCGCAGCCCAGCCTTGGGAAAGAGCG
The DNA here is from genome assembly GCF_024868665.1 of Triplophysa rosa. Classification (NCBI taxonomy): domain Eukaryota; kingdom Metazoa; phylum Chordata; class Actinopteri; order Cypriniformes; family Nemacheilidae; genus Triplophysa; species Triplophysa rosa. The sequence continues at coordinate 7,783,542 of NC_079914.1, forward strand.
AAACGCGGTACACAGGCAAACAAAAGCGCTAAAGTTAGCATGCAGCGTGGGATCTTTGCACCAGAGCCTCTTTGATCCAGACATTAAACCTGCTCGTCTGTTCAAACGTGCGCCTGGCAGACCCCTCTGATACCGTCAGAACAGAGCTGTTGGCTTTTGTACCTTAATAAAGACTTTCTCGCCTATGCGGGGAGTCTCCTCTGGTGTCCGCAGGGGAACTGACGTTTGTTGATTTCATATATTTTATCTGTTGTCTGTATGTGTGATGTTAACAAGCACAGACTCGGTTCAGGCTGATCACGAGGAAACAGACAGCGAGAGGGTCTATAAACACTAAATACTGGTGGGTTGTATGATGGTGACCTTTACTTCATCTGTTCTGTGTGTTTCCCTCAGCATTCATGCTTCATAGCTCCTGATGTTTATGGACTCCCCACCATACCTGAAAATGTGAGTATATGTTGTTTTCCGATGTACACTACCGTTCAAATGTTTGAGGCCACTTATTTGCTTTTATAATTTAATGGTAGTATTTGTTTTCCATTTTATTATCGTAAACTCATTAAAACTATAGATGGACACAAATGTAACTATAGGAGTTGTTTTGAGTAAAATCAAAACTTATATTATCGTCTGTGGGATTGTCACCAATTGACTAGAATTTTGAAGCTCTTGGCATTTATCAAGCAGTTTGTTGAGGTCTTATCCTGCTTGTCCAAGCTTTTTAAGCAACACTGATGGAGTTCCCATCTATTGGGGACTCTTATTGTCTGCTTTTTCTTCATTATTGAGTAAAGTCGTCCATTTCAAAAATATAAATAATATAAAAATGTTATGCAGTGAAAGAAACCAATGTGTTTTAACAATTATATCTTCGTCTAAAAATAATTAGGCACTTGTCTTCATATCAAGAGGTTTAATAACCTAATATAGACATCCATCTATTCTAGAATTCATTGTATATGTTCTTTGTGTATTTTCGTCTTGATTGGTGTGGACAAAAACTCTAAATAACATGGAAAAGATCGATTTTCTAATGTGTGATGTCATGTCTGGTGTGGACACAGGGTAAAGGTCAAACAACGGTTTCAATGCACAAAAACTGTGGCCAGAAAAGAAATTTGGTCTCTTAAGCTGTATTGAAAAAGTTGAACATTTTAATGCTGTTTCACCAGATGACAAAATATCAAACCATGAATACGTAGATTTACTTTTCAAAATTAGATCCCAACATAAATGGGAACTCCTTAAATTCTGTTTAAAAAGCATCTCGAGGTCAGCTCTAAAGAATCTGGTTGATAAATATATTAAGATTTTTTACATTTACATTTATGTATTTGGCAGAAGCTTTTATCAAAAGTGACTTACATTGCATTAAACTATACATAGGTTTCTGAGTATGTGCATCGAACCCATGATCTTGGCGTTGCTAGCGCCATGCTCTAACCACTGATCTACAGGAAAGCCAAAATGCCATTTTTTGCCAATTGTAGGTATAGGATAACTGCTTTGAAATGCAACTGCTTTGAAGTATAACTGTATTGAATGCATTTGGTTAGTCACAGGATAATTCCCGTAGTTCAAGTCATTGAATTTTTTTAGCGTGCTAAATATCTTTCATTGTCCTCATTGCAGAGAAATTTAACAGAATACTTTGTAGCGGTGGATGTGAACAACATGTTGCACCTCTTCGCCAGCATGCTACATGAGCGACGAATCATCATTACCTCAAGCAAGCTTAGCACTGTGAGTTCCCGCTTTTATTCTCATTTTCACTTTCAGCTTTCTTGTCACTTAAATACAAAGTAGTAATATTTTTTTGGGCAATAAATTAAAAGAGATCTTTTGGGAGACATTACAACTGTTATTATACTGTGAGGGCTTGTATCACCAAATGTCACAGTTTAATATCTTATGATGCTTCAGGATATCATAATTGGTTTGCGATGTTATGGGCTTTTTTTTGTAAAATTCTGTTACTTTCACTACCTGTTATCACCTGCTCGAGGTAGGAAATAACACAAACGCACACATGAATAAAAAAATCAATACAAGGATGTAAACTTTAATTGTGATATTGTGAGAAATTGAATCGCGATATATCGTACACGAGTTTGTCAGCACAGACTTTACTGTATCTCTCTCTGCTTCTGTGTTTTACTTTAAGCTTGTGCAACGTAGCGTCAGGCTTGCTTAAAATGATCACGTATCGGATCCCTGACTCGTCTGCGTGTTTTCCGTCTGTCTCTTCTGCCCGAAAGGGAGTAGGAGCTTATTGCACGGGGGCGGACGGCGGTCCATACTTTCACGACAGTTGGCGGAAAAGCGGCATGTGATGTCATCCGCTCCCTATCTCCCAGATTCCCCCCAAGGATCTGCGGAGGGTGAGTGGCAGCGCCGGAACCGAGGGCCTCCCCTCAGACCCTAGCTGTCGGAATGACCCAATCCGTAGAGTGTTTTACTCCTCCGGGCTGCCGCCCTCATACCGTGTGCTCACTGACACGAGGGGTTAGAATGTGTAAATCATTAGTCTCTTGGCTAAATTGAGTTTTCTTAACTTGATTTATTGTTTTGCAGAACGGGAGGGCAGGCGACCTTGAGTTTATGGAAGTAATATGCCCAAAGAGTTACTTGGAAGACGGGTGTTATTGAGGTTCCTTCTCAAATCCCGAAACCGTCTGTCGACTTCTTGCTCGGCAGCCTTTAGAAAAACGCAAGCGCTGACGTGTACATTTAAACAAATGGCCAATTTTGTTATGGGCATGTTGGTAGCCAGGGTGTGGTCGGCTTACAACTTTCTCCAGTTAGCCGAGTGGTTCGATACAGAGAGGCGAAGAAAAAAAGAAGGAATCCATTATGCATGCCGCCAGCGGGCCCTCAGTGTTTGGGGCCCCTGGTGAACCTGCTGTGTCAGTCTAACAGAACATGGTCGTGCACTCGCCTGTATTGGAAAGCAAAGGAATAAATCATGATCTTACAACAATGCATCACTTGACTTATTGCTGTTTTGTGACCAGAGGTACCACTGTTTTAAAACCATGTCGCAGGCTTCGGAAGGCAGCCGCCCGTGCAGTCTTGTCATATGCCAGTATAATTGTGCTGCATCAGGAGCCTTCTAACTAGTCAGCTGGGAGGCCCCGGCGCGTTTCATCCGCGAGACCCCCTCGGCCGGCCCCGAGTCTTGACAGCCGCCTTCTCATCATGCTGTCAGTGGTATGCTAACAAGACCCCATCCCGGCTCGGCCACTGAGGTTCCTTTTGGACACTGTTTCCGCACTCACACACGCGGACTTCTTTTTTTACTCGCTACTCCGCAATCCTGTTTCTCTTCCTCCTTCAAGCGTCTCTATTACCACACCTTTAATAGACTTTTTACCTTCCTCGGTCACTTCCTGTTCTCTGTGCCGTTGTGTTGCGCTGGCTGCTGGGGGAGGCGGATTAGTGGTGTTGGGCGCCCTGTGCCCTACCTCTGCCTTTTTAATGCCACTTCCTTGTTAGCGATACACCTGCTCGGAGCCGCGCGTTTGTCAACAGGAGGGTAGAGAGAGGCTCTGTAATTGGGGAAACAAGGAGACGGCCAGGGAAGAGAAGTCTCGCAGGTAGCAGAAGTCAGCGCAGACTGTGGCGCTGTCACCCTTGTCAGGGGAAATCGCACCTCTAGTCGCTAGTCTGCCCCAATCACAGATTCCACTGTGAGCTTTGTTGTGCTTATCAAAGAACGGGACCTTTTTTTGGTCTTTGTCTGTTCGCTGAGAAGTTGCCATGGATATTTTTGAACCCCGGCTTCTCCCTAGATGTAGCGAATATGTTCGTCAGCTTGTTTACATAGACAGGGTTCACTGGAACGGGTTCACGTCTGTGCTGTTACCAAGCGTATCTTTATACTTCATCTGGGGAATGTATTTCAGCTAGACAAAATAGTGCAAATGTACTCCTAGAGATGAGTATGAATGTGGTTTGATTTTGAGGTGAGAGTGCCGTGACTGTCACCTCGTTGGACAAAACCTGGGTTCAAAGGGCCTGCAAGGTCCTTCTGTTTCTCTTAGTCTCAAGAGAAATTTGACTGGCTGTTTCTATCTAGCTTATAATGTAATGCTTAGCTGTGTAAATCCTGTTTACGAATTCCTGTTCGTTTTGTCATGTTTTAATGAACAGGGCTTTGATACCTTTCTGAATCAATCGGCTCAGCCTTGACCGTCGGGAATTTTATGTGTCAGCAAGGGGGGGGGGCGATTTTTCACCTTATTAATCTTTTTGATATAATGCAGACGATACGGAGTGGACAATTCCAGTGTTACGGATGTGACATTTTCAGGCAAACCTTGAAATCTATACTCTCAGAATGTATTTATTACCAATATACTAAACCATCTGTTGATATTTCTTAAACCCTTGATGATAGATTCCAGACATCAGAAAAATATCAGTCTACACTGTAAAAAACAACCTATAGAATCTACTCGATAAAATAGTTAACAATTTCCACTCACTTTGTTAGAGTACATTCTATCCTATATTTTTGTGTGAAGAGTATCTTAATTTATGAGCTATAACACACTAAAAGAAATTGGGTAAAGTCTACCTAATACATTATACCACTAATTACTTAATAAAATGTAGTAATTTTTACCCATTGCCATCAGGAAACCTTCATCTATCTAATTATTATTCATTATAAATAATCAATAAGAATAATTAAACTTTATATATTACTTATTTAGGGAAGGTTGAATTTACCTAAATTTGGTCACACAAAACACGAAAGATTGAATCATTTATTTTTTTTGAGTAACAAATAACAAACATTTTCCACATGCGGAGTCAATTCATTTACAATAAAATAAAACGCCTATTATTATATGTGTTCTGATGTTTATTTGTCTTGGTCAAACCTACGTGAATTCTCCCTGCGTGGTCTTCTGATGTTTCTTAGTGTGTGGATCTTTCTGTGAAAGAAAAGGTCAGAAACACAGACATTAAATGAAAGGAGTATGCAGAAAAACACACACATAACTCGTAAATAAGAACAATAACAAAATAGCTCTATCCTTACCTTGTACACTGTGTGGCGATACAGATGATACAGAAACCACAACATTTGGAAAAAGCGCTTTGAAGCGGCTAATGAGGCAAAAAGACTATAAATAACACAGAAAATATACCTTTTATAGTGTGTTGCTAGGTCCCATCGTGACTGGACACCGTGTGAAACAGAACCTACATCAACAGAACGAAATAATATTAATACCCTCAGACCCTCTTGTCTATTTTTAGCACGTCACTCGCGATATCCTGTCAGGCAGGTGCTGACAATACAACAGAAGCGTGCCAATTACAAATCTTTTGCTATATTACAGTTAAGCCCATTGCACATTGAGTCTGAAATTTGCGTCCAAAATTTTCGCACGTTAAAAAATAAATACGACCTCATATTGTGTCAATCACATTTATACACTGCCTCCGATATTTTTGTCCGTCATAAAAAATTTCGATTTTCTGCGTTTTCGCATCTGTAGTAAGCATTTTGAGTGGCGTTTTATAACAATTCAGAGACTCCGTACAAACGAGAGGCGAATACAAAAAAACGCATACGAAAATTTCGGACTGGATGTGCAAAGACCTTCAAATGAGTAAACATTTGCATTCATAATATCAACACATTAAACAAAACGTACCTGTATCTCTACACTTTCGCGTTCCACCAGTTTTACTGCAGATGCTGATTTGAATCCCTTGATTCCCGCCTTGAAGTTGATGCATGCGCACTGTTCCAGCCAGGGCTAATATTTTAGGAAAAATGTTACTCAATATTTTAATGTTGTCAACTATTAATATTAAATAGGTAGAATGTACTCATTTTTATAAATTGTACTATAGCTAATGTCTTGAAGTAAAATCGAACTGAGGTTCATGGGTTGTTTTTATCAATCATATTGGGGTATATTTTAAAACATTTTTTGAGTTGCCATTGTTACTCTAAACAAATAGGTAGTGTGGGTAAAATGTACCCATTCTTATTTATTAAACCTGCTAACTACTATAGTTACAGTAAGTCAAATCTAGCGGATTTTAATGGGTTGTATTTTACACCCTCCCGAATCATTTTTTACAGCGCATTTGAGTTTTCTATTTTTAAAGAGGGAAATAAACACGTGTTATGAATGTGACAAAACAGGATGCACATTTTTGTGAGACGACATACTTTGTAGGATTCCTTTGAATTGAAATGCACAAACCAGAAGCAATAATACCCGACAAATGGAATCGGCATTATATTTCTGAGGAATATGGACCATTATGCATGTGACAATTCTGAAACAACACGTATCTGACTATAGAAAATCAGGCTTGAAAGAAAAAAAGAAATGCTTTTACACTTTAAGAGAGACCTCGTGTGGGTATTTAAGTCACCAAATATTGACATCTGACCTATCAGCTTGGTGAAAAAAAGTTTCATGTTAAGATTTCAGGACTTTTGCATGGAATTGCCCGTATACAATTTACAGAGAGCAAATTAAATACATCCAAGAATAAACCAAAATATTTTTGTCTGTAAAGTCTTTCTGGGTTTGGAACCAATAAAAGGCATAGCAGAGTTGATGGTAGTAGTTTTCAAATATCGGTCGTAATTTGTATATGTGCATCTCTTAAATACATGAACCAATTGTGGATATGAGTTGAACTGTATTTTCATTGTTTTATCATTGTTCTAATTAAAATGTCAAAGAAAAGCTCAGTTGTATCTTCAGTCAATAATCAGTCAGTTTGTACCAAGACAATGTTTTGTGCTCTTTCTGGGATACTCAGCTCGACGGCCTTATTGGGTTGTTGGGATCTGTTGTATGTCTTAAGCCAGGCGCTTTTGTGTAATCTGCTGTATGGTTGGTCTCCATAGAGAGGACCTCCACTTAACATGTTCCCGGCACGCTCATTACAGTTAACGGTGGTGGTAGCTCACAGGTCTCAGCAGGATCCATCGTCCAAACGAACCATAGCCCGGCATTACTTCTTATGGACAGCTGCTTTAATCACTGGAATATTGATCTTACACTTCCATGGCTTTTTTGTGACCATTTGGGTTTTCTTATTAATTATTCCTTTATATTTTATTAGAAGCACTGCTGGAGATTGAGTAGCAATCGCGCAGTTTATCTGATCTTCATCACTAACAGGACATCGTGGCTAGTTTTTTGTTTCGTGCCAATAACTTGCTTGGGAAAAAAATCTCACGAGTTAATTTGTTTTTGAATTCCACCTTTTAATGTTTATCTCGGTTTCGCAACCTCCTTTTCTTGCCGCTCACCTTCAAAAGGAGGCGGGCACGCATTCGCTTTTAAGTGGAGAATAAACCGAGCCAATTCCGCTCGTCTGTGGACATTGTTTAATTAATTGGAATGCGTTATGAAGCTTTCTTACTCGTCTCTACGTGGTACGGAAAGGCTCCCCTCTACGGAATTAGACGGCGGTCTGTTCGCGCAGTCAAAGAAAAGTGTTTCTTTGCAGTGCGGTGACCTCTCAGCGTGATTCATTTAATGGACCTTGAGAAATAGGATCGCGAACAGAAAGGGTCTCAAAGCTTTGATATCAACCAAACTTCACGTGGCGAGAAACGGCATAAATATTAATTTCTTTCTCCTGAAGTGCCCGGACGAAATTAGACGTGTCACGACCAGCGCTTTTTCCGGATTTTTACAACAAATTTGCATACGTAAAAATGCAAGACAGTAAATTACCGTTAATTAAAGCCGCTGACTCGATAGGTCATAACGTACGCAGAGCGGTTACATCTGACCACAGTGTCACACAATAAGCAATCTACTTTCCTTTTTTTAAATGACAGCAACTCCCGCGGGCTCCGAAAACGACGCACCCGAACGCGCCTTGTAGAAAAGCGACGCGCGGCTTTGGACGGAAATCTTCAACGCTAGCGGTTGTGCTTGGTTGGTTTCGGTGGTCAATTGTGATATTGTGTGTGTCAGTGAGCATGGGGGTCTCTTGATACTTTGGAGCCATGGTTCACACATTACTGGAAGCTCCGATTGTCAAGACCCCCCCATCCAGCCCTTCTCCCTGTGGTATTCCAACAGCTCACAGTCTCTCTTGGCTAACTCATGTTTCATTCTTTGGCAATTTGCCCTAATGAAGTCCCAGAGGAGCCTTCAGACCTCTGTTCTTTTTCCATATTTAATCATGTTATTTTAATCTGGAAGATGAGGATGTTCTTGTGTGTGCGTGTGTACGCGCCACACAGGTCATTACAACTGCTAGGTAGCCATGAGGGGGATTCGGGGTGTGGCGTTGGGGTCACTTGGGTGTTCACTCATTAAACATCCGCACCAGCGATGTAATTAACAGTTCGCTTTTTGTAGAGGTAGATTATTTACTCGCTGTGTATAACTGTAATAAAGCATCATTAATTTTGTAACACCGCCAGAACCGTGACACCTATAGTTAGGGGCTTTGGTGTATTTTTAGGGCCTCCGTTGATGTCCTGATTTGCATTTGGTTTGAACTCGCCCTGTTGACATCAGAACGAACATGGAGAGAGGAAACCAATAAACAAAAGAGTGCAATGGCCAAGTGACGTTTCCTTTTGTTAAACCCCTTTAAGCTTTGTGAGATGAAAAGGACAACTGTATGCTGCTTGCTCTTCTGGCCCATAATAAACCTCTTACCAAAGCGTATTAAACGGCATGTGTATTGCCAGTTTTCTAAAGGAATGTTTTTATTACCTGTCATGTCGAGGAGCATCTAATGTTTGTTTCTGTGTTTTCTCCTTGTAGTTAACTGCATGCGTGCATGGATCCACCGCCATGCTCTACCCCATGCACTGGCAGCACATCTTCATCCCTGTTCTTCCTCCTCATCTGTTAGACTACTGCTGGTAAGAGCTTTTATCATCTGTACACGCATACACATGCATCTAAGTTTCTTAGCTTAGAAACTTTTCTGCATTCTGGTTTGTTTGCACATCTGCAGATTTGATTCGAGTTGGTCTGAATGTGCAGGGACGTAGACAGAAATCTGTTGTATGGATTGGGAGCTGACAGTATTGCATTTTTTCTATTTTTCTATTGATAATCCAATTTTCTAACATATTTCATTAATAAACACATGAATTGTTATAGATATATGTATAATACAGATTTCAGTAGTGCAGTTGGAATAATGAGTTGTTTGGGAAAGTCTACAGTAGTGAGGCCATTGATAGAGATGCATGATTTTCAAGCCCATGCCGATATCTAGCCCATGCATCATTAAACATAGATATATGTATATAGATGCATGTAAACGGTCAACTGAGTGATATATGTATAATTAAAATAGAAGCTGCTTTTATCCAACGTGATTTACAATGCGTTTAAGCTATACATTTGATCTGTGTGCGTGTTCCCTAGTAGGGTTACTTGTCACGGTACCATAGACATGTCTTACGATACTATACCAGCTGAAGTATCTCGATACCAAGTAGTATCACGATGCTGTGCCATATAATTCAAATCTATACAAAAAACAGATTTAGATTAAACATTTTGTATTTACTATAGTAAACTGTATTATACTTTGCACTAGAATATGTTGTTGTTTTAACTGTAGTAATTGGATAAATTGTAGCAAATACGTTTACATTTAGTCATTTGTAAATACTATAAATACTGTAGTATACTTAAATATTTACTATGATAAGACTCAAAAACACTAGTTTCTATGAGTTTTAGTAGTTTACTGTAGTAAATACTAAAGTACACTAGATCATTTTTCACGTAGGAACTAATTCAAATGTTGGACAAATTTCATTGATACAGCAGTCTTTATAAAGGGAAATATTAGGCTTACTTTAAATGCAGAACTAAAACGGCCAGTAGGTGGCGTCAATTTTCCACTGAATTAGTGAATCATTTAACCGACTCCTTCAAATCGCCAATTTGAATCATTAACTTGTCCCAGACATTCAAAACACACATTCATTTAGGACATAAACACCGCAAAAAGGCAGATGTAAGTGTTCAAATAAATATTAATGCGCATATGCAACATTAACTACGGTACTACGATACTACCGTTTCAAAAATAGAGAGGCATCGCGGGTATTTTGAAGCTTTAGCATCGCTATGCTACTGTAGCACCGGTACACCGTGCAACCCTATTCCCTAGGAATCGAACCCATGACATTTGTGCCATGTTCTACCTTTAGAAAATTAATATGCAATTTTAGTAATGGTTGAGATTGCGTCATTTATTTACGCCAGCATTTATTCAGTTCAGACCATTCAGAAGTATTTGAAACTTCCTTCCAAAACATCTCTCACCCTAATAAACATCTTCACCATCTCGGAGATCTCCGATTTATAGGCACCAATGCCACCGTTACACCAAGCTAGTATTTTTCCTTTCACCGTCATATACAACAGACAGACAGATTTCTGCATGCCAACCGTGGGTTGAAACCGTGACCACACTCTTAACGTACAGCCCTGCTCTATAGCGGAACTCTATACCCTTAAATTGACAGACATGTGCCGTCATGCTTGACACCGGAGCCTCATGTTTTCGAACATATTTGCGGTTGAATAACACAACAGTTTGTAAATGCAGTCGTTTATGTCATGTCATGTCATGTCATGTACAGAATAAACCGGTTTTAACAGCAGCCCATTTTTCAGGCTGTTTTGTTATATAATTACACTATGGAAACAACATTATCATATTGTTTTAGAAAGGAGCGCATGGGTCATAATGAGCGATATTAGAGATGATGGGAATCGGACCGGCGTAACAAAGTTACACTCGACAACAATGACGTGACATGGCTCACCCCGTGCGCTTCTGCATGTCAGCGTGCCTGCATGTCAGTTAAATCCGCGGCCTTAACAGATGCAGCAGGCAAGTCTAGCTTATTAGCCGCGTAACCTGATTGAGCGCGAGCTGCAGCGGCTACCCAAACCTATCTAATTACACAGCCCTGTCTCGCCCGAGACTCAAAAGTGACGCTCGCCAATTACACTAATCACCTTCACCGCTCAAAAGTGCCCGTTCCGGGAAACAGCCGAGGACACTAATAAAGTTTACGCTTGCTGCGTCAAAGAAACTGAGGGGGACACGTGTCTGAAAAGCTATTTTGTTCATTTATACCTGAAAATATACATACAGTCAAATGTTTAAAGCTTAAAGGATTGGAAAACAAAGACCAAGTTGTTAAGAAGTTCCAGATGGGCAATTCCAGCGGAATGGATGTGACATTTTCAGTCAAAACTTGAAATATAAATTCTCAGAGAATGTTTTTGTTACCGATATATTGAATAAATCGTATTTTACTAAACCCCTGATGAGTCCAGACATAAGAAAAATAGTCCTTGCATGAGTTTTTCTATTTTGAAAGAGAGACGTATGAATGTGTTATGGATGTGACAAAAAAACACGCATGTTTTTTAAAAGACAACCTGCTTTGTATGATATCTGTGAATTAAAGGGATACTCCACCCAAAAATGAAAATTCTGTCATCATTTACTCACCGTCAAGTTGTTCCAAATCTGTATAAATTTTGTTGTTCTGAGGAACACAGAGAAAGATATTTGGAAGAATGCTTGTAACCAAACAGATTTTGCCCCCCATTGACTCCCATAGTGGGGAAAAATACAATGGTAGTCAATGTGCCCCAGAACTGGTTGCTGTCCTACATTCTTCAAAATGTCTTCTTTTGTGTTCAACAGAACGAAAAAAAATTATAAAGTAATTTTTCCTACTATGGGAGTCAATGGGGGGTAAAATCTGTTTGGTCATAAGCATTCTTCCAAATATCTTTCTCTTTGTTCATCAGAACAAAGACATTTATGCAGATTTGGAACAACTCGAAGAATGATGACAGAATTTTCATTTTTTGGGTGGATACAGGGCGGTTCTTCATTGACCACAAAATAGTTTTTTTATTTTAATTTTCATGTGCCCGTTTATGAGTAATGTGGACCGTTATGGATGTGACAATTCACTCACCTCACTATGGAAAACTACTTTAAAAACAGAGACTTGACATGGGTATTTAAACCATCAGTTATTGAAATCTGATCAATATGGTGAAAAGGTATATTTTTAGGTTAACTTTTGCATTGAATTGCCCAGAAATTGTTGCATTTTTTTTTTGTTGTTGCTTTTTTAACAAACTCAATTTTCATGCTGGAGAACTTGGATCATCTGATTGTGGAGTTCGTGGCGGCTCGTGTGATGTCATTAGAGGGGGAATGAACCGAAAACTGAGAAATTTGTTACCTTTTTAATTCAACTCCATATGAACTCCACAAATTGTTTTGGCAATAAGACAAATTAATAAGAAAAATTGTAATTTCTTAAAAAATAAAAAAAGGTATTTTACTGTATTTTTCTTTTTACAATGTACTTTTTATTTCGGTTTCTAACAGAATTTTTGTTGAAAATTGTCTTTTACATGTGTTGCTTCCATTTCATGCTGTTATAGTTATAGATTTCTAGCTGTCTATTAAAATAGCTAAATCTGTGTCTGATATAATCCATGTATTTTTATTAAAGAGACAGACATGAGCAGGTTTCATTTTAAACCGCATTAGGAAATGGCCTAACCAGCTCCCTCTCCCACAATAAAAGATTTATTCATGTCAGTAATAGTTCTGTTCCTAATGACCGTGGTTTGTCTCTGTTCTCTCCAGCGCACCCATGCCATATCTGATCGGAGTTCATCTCAGCCTTTTAGAGGTAAGAGACATCCACCGTCATCTTTTATCAACGACGTCTCACTACCAGAAACAACTTCCCGATATTACATAAAACCATCATTATTTATCTACCTTCTATATTCACTCCATATCTGACACGAGGTCATAGAATCAAGCATCCCTCTAAATCCATCACACGCTCAAACCATCTAAGCCATCGGAGATGCTAATAGCGTCACATCCACTTTGATGCATCATCGCTGAGCACAGGCAAACCTACAAAAATTGACACATTGTTTTTCGCAATTCATCTCTCGGGCGCCCACGAGACATGAAAGAGCCGAAGAAACGCGGGAGAAACAAAGAGACTGCGTGTTTGGTTATTGAGAAACGGCACGTTGGTTGGAGGCAGAACTATAGCTTAGCACGCGGATCTGATATCGCTGACAGTGGCTGCTGTGCCGGTGTTTATCACACGTTCACCCGCTGACAGCCCGGCCCCCCCGCCCCCCTTCCGGCTGCACGTAATTAGACCAAATCAGCACACGGGCCGCCGTAGCAGCGACTGTCAAAAATGACAAACCAGAAATTTTTTACACACTTGGCTGTTTCCCCCACCTGCACCGGAGGAATAATTATTGGATTTGTCACCACCACCGTGACTACCATTGTGTGGAAGCATTACAGCGCGCAACACCGCGGTGTTTCATTCCAAGTGCCTGACCAGAGGTGGCTTTTATTATTTCATTAGCTGACAGAAATCACTTGCTATTAGCGCTGTCATTATTTTATCATGTCATTTAGTGTATTTGCAATCAACTTTTTAGTTTTAGTTTAGACGAAATGTCGTTTTCTTTTTATTCATTGTGTATTTAATATATTTGTGTATATTTGAGACTGATTTCAGCCGAACAAATCAAGAATAAATACTTGTGACTGCCTATAGACGGTTTCTTCGGACGCGCCTGGCCGAAAGTTTACTTCCGATCTGTGTTTGCTTATTATTTAACAATTTAATGTGCATTAATATGAAATAATATTGTATGTTAATTGTATTACATTCAATTAAAACTACAACAGTTATTGATTCTTTGCAGAGGTGTACCGCAAGTGACGTTTGGGCCGCAAAGTGTTTGTTTATGTTGTTGCTGCTGAAACCGTCTATAAGCTTGTGAAATAATTTGCTTTGTTTGTATTTTATAGAAATAAATCAAAAAGCTTAATTCAGCCTGCAATCCGATGTTTACATGTTTACTTTTACACTTAATTCGGTTCATTCTTGCCAACTTCAGTTATTGGTTATATGGTCAAATTTTGATATTTTTATTAAATAATAAAGATTAGATAAAAGATGTAAAGATAAAAAATAAAATGCAGAAACGCCGTTTAATCTGATTACAGAAAATACATTCATTTTGTACTTTAGCAACAGTTTTTATAGTACAAAAATGAAAAATAGCACTAAGTTGTTGAAAGACATTACAAATATAGGTGTGTATTAGGACAGATGCAGGACACAGAAATAGTGGGATTGTGTGTAACAGTGTGTGGTGTTTCTAGAGAGTGACGAGCAGGTCTCTGGAGGACGTGGTCATTTTGAATGTGGACACAAACACCCTAGAAAGCCCTACGGACGACTTGCACAACCTGCCCAGTGACGTGGTGAGTTCCCCCTCACACACACACACACAGTTATTAGACGTCTAAATGTGTATGTAATGACTACTAATGACAATAACTTACTCTGACATGACTCATAAAAATCGATTGCCTTTATTAATCGTTTTTTCAAATGCAAATGTCCCTGTCTGAGCCTTAGAGGGAGGTTTTAGATTTAACAGATTTAACACATCAACAGATTTAATTCACTTTTGGGGAGAAATTTTGACTATGGCTAAATACACACACAAAAAAGTACAGTATTTGTTTTTGTCAGTTTTAGTTAACGTCTAGTTAAAAGTTTGTGCTTAAAGTATAGCTATGAAAACCTCCACACACATACACACATTATCATTCTTTCTGTTTGTCTGTGTTCTAAACCCCCCCCTCTTTTTTTTTTTTTTTTTTTTTTTTTCTTTTTCACATTTTTTTTTTTTTTTTTTTTTTCTCTCTCTTTTTCTTTTTTATATATTCTCTCTCTCTCTCTGGTCAGAGGTGCACACCGAGTCTCTGTCCTCCCATCATTAGCACCGGCGAATCCTCAAACTGCGCTCTGCAAACTCGCCCTGCGCCGTTAAACGGCCGTCGCAATTTACCGGCCATCAGATCTCACAGCGTTTCCTGCCTTCATCTGATTTTTTTAATCATTATTATTTTTATTATTTATATACTTATTTATTTTCTGCCTGCCCAGTGGCTCATCTCACTAGAAGTCCTGGATTTTTTGAAGGCGCACAGAAGAAGGGGGCCAATTATTCGATTCTGCTTCGCAGCCACCTGCCAGCGCCTCCTCTCTTTAATTAACGCGTAGGTGCCGCGGTCAGTGTAACGGGAAGTCCGTCCAGCGTCGGGGTCAGAGACGCGTCCGTCATCGTTTCCTTTGAACGTAAAAAAGCCTCGTTTCTTCTTTTGCTATTTTTTCTTCCCGCTGGGGGGTGTGTTTTAACACCTCCTATATGACTCCGTGCATCCTGCTGCTGTCTGTCCAAGCAGAAAAATCCAGCCTGTTCCGTTATGCCATCTCAGCACTGGCATCCCATTTGTAAATTAAATTGCGAACCGAGAGCGCCGCGTAACAAAGAAAGGAGTCGGGTCTTTTGAAATTGACAGAGGGGAAAGAGGAAACTCTTTGTCTTTGTAGCGTGATAAATTAAGTGGCAGCTCGATGTTTGCTTTGATCCTCGCGTGCAATTTTTCATTGACTAATGATAGAGCATATTCTGCATATCATATTAAATTACCCCACCTGAATGTAAATGTCACCTACAGTAATATATTTATCACTGCGAAAATTCATTTTTCTCTCCCTCCGGTTGTCATACCTTTGGGGATATTCAAATTCGTTCATTTAAAATTCACATTTTTGATTCAAGGAATATGTTTTTTCCGTTTGCTACTTAAAGCGTCTGTCACAAGGCGTTTGCTACAAAAGGGGCTCGCAAATCAGACTTATACAAAAAATGTTAATTTACAGTAAGTATTACATTTTAATAAATCATTTAATAAAATAATTTTAATAAATGAATTTTCTCCATCCATTTGCTTTCGCTATAACTTTTTATTATTTAAGCTGCATGAAGCTTAAATTTGTATTCCCATATTTCTAACCGCTAAAAAAACGAATCAATACACTTTACAACTATAAAGCAAAATATAATATAACACCCCGGGGCGTTTCTTTTTTCTTTTTGTCTTCTATTGATTTAAGCCAAACCTTAAGAGACTCATCTAATTAAGTGTTTGAAGGCTTATTTTTACCATGTGGACTTGATTATTTTGAGAGTCCGAGCACTAGACCTGCTCTCAGACAGGTCAGGGGTGACAGTTGTCCCAAATTACCCGACTCTTTTTTTCAGACGGGACCCTATGCTGAGCTCTCCGCTGTCTGTCAGTTAATGGCAGTTTTTCCCAATTTCACACATAATATTTTAGATTTATTGACTATTAGAAACGCTACCACGCCAGTAGCGATTCCGTTCCGCGCAAACCTAAGGATTTTACAAATAGAGATAATAATTGGCGTGGCTGGGAGAGGATGTGGCGAGCGTTTGAAAATGATTTTTAAACATGGCTTTTATTGGAAACATCAGATGCGATGGGGTTGAAAGTCCAGTGTGCATTGTGTATTAGTTCTTGGTTTTAATCACTGCGCTCTGCGAGAACGTCACGTGGTGGTTGAGAAGACGCCGCTTCCATAAATCTCCCGCTTTAACGCACCTTTTCAAACCATATGTTCTTTTCTACAACGTGTGAAAAGAAGTTCATAATGTCAAAGCACTCTGAAGCGAGTACAGCAGGACTTTTCAGTAGTTACTGTAATGTTCCCTGTTCACGCTAACTTTTTCCTAACTAGCTTGAATGTATGTGTTGCTGGATTTTTATCATTTCATCAAGACGGCAAAAACGGAATTTATAAATATTTTGGACGTTTTAATGACGAGGTTGTTGAGTTTGCAAAAAAAAACAATGTTTGCTCTCTCACAAATAAATGAAGGTGTTTTCCTCCTCCTTAAACATTGCGAGACCGATTTTTTTATTTTTATAAATCAATTATAATTGGTTTGGTAGCGGGGTACAGGGTGTTTACTTCTTCAGTCATTAAAACCATCTAAAAATAGAAAATTATGAATCCATTGTGGTGCCAAACAGCACACGAGTTTCTCTGTTCACAGCTCCAGGATCAATCCGGAGATGTTTTTGATAAAATATTCCTTTTGACTTTATTACACTTGTTTAAGTTACGGCAGATCTATTGTTTACTTTTTCAGTTTCGCAGCCTTTTGCCGTTTTCACGTGTGCGTGTCATTCCCTTTCGTCTGTTGCACGCTGCTTACATTTGTACTTCCTGCGTTTGATTGTTTACCTTCTCAATCAACAATGAGAATTCTGGTTCGCACACCCACCTCGTTTATATTAAGCTTCCGAATGGAGGTTAACAAATTAATCGGAGAAAGAGCAATATTCCTGCGCCTCCTCCGAGATCCCACAACACGCTGTTTAATTGGGATTCATTCTTTTTTGTATCTGAGAGATGTCAGCTGACACAATTTCTGTTAGGAGAAAGTGGCAAAGTTTGTATGCAGGCCATCGCAAATAAAACCGAGCTTGTTCAGGACAGTTTGCAGGTCAGAGGGGACCAGGTGGGATTAATGCAGTGTCCAGCCCTCGAGGGCACCGCTGTTATTGGTCTACTGGTGAACTATAACTGTACTTCATTGGCCCTTTTTGCTTGACTTTTTTTATTAAATTAAGCACAGATGTTTTTCAAATGTAGTTGAAAATCATGTTTATTGTTTCAGCACGTTGTTTTAGTGCATTGGAAAAGTCTTCATGCATTGGCTTGTTCGGATTTTGGATTTTAAAAAAGGCACATGCACACTACTGCACATCCCGCATATTAAAACCGAATAACCTGCGCATTCAGCATGCTGATGTTCACATGTGTACTTGTAGTGATTGATTGGAGTAATTTGCTTTGTGAATAGTAAATCTGAAAGCGCGCAGTCATTTGTTGGTTGTGGATTTGTGTAGTTCTATTGCCGTTTTTTAAAACCTAGTCCTTGTTTTTTTTTAATAGCCCCATAAATCAACATTTTAATTGATTTATGCTAAATAAATATATCTTTTTATTTTGTCTTTAATGCATGCTGTGTGTCGAGGACCAGATACCGACCTGTTTTTTGTCAGCAATCCTTTAGCATCAGGTTTGAAATACAAGTCGTCTTTGTGTTGTTCTAAAAGGGTGCGAAATCATTGAGCGTGTACATACTTTTCAGCCTAGTGCACATCAAAAGATAGCAGGAGATTTTCATATCTATTTCTTTTTCTTTGTAGTCCTCTAATTGCCTCCCCACGGCTTTCCCTGGACAGAATCCTTAACAAAACATACTTTCCCTCTGTCTTAAAGAAGTATTTCACCCATATTCTGACTTAAGTGTGTTTGTTTTTTGACTGAGAAATATTACTATTGATTAACCTATATTTTAAAAAAAATGAATATTGTAAAGCTGTCATAAAATATATAGTTTTGTACGTTAAAGATTGAAAAATATTTTTTAAATAAACTATATTTTATCTATGATTTATTTTTTATTGAAATCATTTTTTCCCCGTTATGAAAAAAAGTGAAGAGACCGTTCCGAATTTTAATTTAATCAGCATTTCTAGACGTATTGTCAAATTTCGACAAAATCAAACCTCGGGAGTGACATAAAGTCATCCAACAGCAATGCGAAAGACTGACAGCATGACAAGGCACATGAAAACTGTGATAAAATTGTTTATCACATAAAAAACATTGTTTGGGTTTTCCTAAATACATGTACAAATATTACTGTTGTATTGCTTAAAAGTGAATATGAACTTTTCTGTTATATTGACCTGTTTCTCTCTCTTTTTTAAAAACAATATTTTTATTTGAAAAATATTGGTAGACATATTGTTAGTAGTTCACAGAATGAAACAAAAATGATAGTTTTACCTAAACGCATACCTATAAATAGTAAAATGAGAAAAATTGAAAATGCTCTTTGAAATGGTCTTTTTTTCTGTGGCTTTATGGATACTGGCTAAATGTATTTCCCTGCACGTGTTCTTTAGAAAGCTTTTAATGTCACTCCAAATATCCAGTTGGTCTGCTAGAGTCATCGAATCCATCAGCTCTACATTTATAAGTCTGAAAAAGTGTAAAGTGTACGTGTGTGTGAATATGACCGTGTACCGCCTGTCCACGGCTTGTCCGGTTCAATGAATTAAAATCCCTTGACCGTAAACAGCTCAGCTCTCGAGGAGGGACTGGCCAGCGTGTGTGTGCGGGCGTCTCAGCCCTGGTGTTCTGTTGAGACTCAGGTTGTATAATAGAAGCCCACCGCGGAGCAGATCTCCATGGCATCATCCTTTAGAACGAGAGACAGTGATGCACCTGCTAATTATCATCTCCAGCTGGTGAGTTAAATGGAGATCTGTTTTCTGGGCCACCTCTGACCCCGTGCTCTTTACTTGACTCACTTCAAACCCTGTCGGGGAGCCCATGCAGTAGAGTTTAATGAGGCCCTGTGTTTGCCCTCCGCGGGCTCGGCGAGTTAGAGGCTGCACTTTCATCCCTAGCCATCTTCACTTGATGTAAATTGAAAAGATCACAGCTATGGGGAGAAGGCCTATAGTGGAAAGGCCTTTCTGCATAGATTATGAATATCATAACTCAACATAACTCATCCCCCCCACACCCTTCTCCCTCGCTACCCACCTCCTACAATACTATAGTTATAATTGGACCCAATGGGGGACTTTTCCTTTGATCAGATCATAGGCTGAATGACTTTACACTAAAAAATGTCACTGCCAAATAGGTTTATCACCTGTAGAGCTAAGCTCCCCTCTGATGCCCCCCCACCCCACGCTCACTTCTTGTTAGCGGTTCTCAAAGTACGCTAGTTAATTAGTCCGACTGATCAATTACCGCCGACGCTTGTGCCGCCATCAAAAACCCATTTATTAAATTGAAGCTTATCACTAATGTTATGTTTAAACATCACGTCGGAAATTGCATTGTGGTGAACATTTTTCATTTGTAGTTGGTCTTAATAGTAAAATTTATTCATAAAAATAATATTAATAAAATTATAGTAAACCAATTGGAGTTTAATTTAACTTAATGAAATTAAACTTCAAAATGTCTTTTTTTACCTCCCCATACTTGCCTACTGGGTGTAGTGTGCACTCTCCCGAGTGCGAGTGGCATTTTGCTTTCTTTGATTCTTCAAAAATGAAGCCCTTTTAACGGATTGTTTGGGAAAAGCGAGAGAAGCGAGAAAAAAGGCAACTCATCAACATGAAATATTAATACGCCGACAACATTACATAAACACAAAAGCACTTAGCCAGCCTGAATATGGAGATGACACTTGCTAATTTAGTGCCGGTAAACTTCCCGTTTGATGCATCCGAGCATTCGCCACATCAGCTTGGGGACATTGAGAGAGAGACATGTCCCAGCAGGGATGTATGAAACAAAAGACGACAAACGAAATTTGGTCTAGACGAAGAACGCAGCATTTCGTGAACTGTCGAAAACTCGCCACTCGGTGTCTGTCTGCTATGAATCAACAGGTCAAGTTCTTGCATTCTTGTGCTTGAATGCCTTTTGGTAAACCGTCTCATGTGTGGTCCTTCCTTGATCTTCTCTAATGCACGAAACCAAATTGATTATTGGTACGCAAAAAAGGCGTTAGTATGTGTATATGTAAATCTCAGGCGTGCAGATGACTTGCCAGCAGATGGCTATGAGCAGCGCAGTAGTCCATTAGGTGAACCTTAAATTACCTCGATCAAGCACTGCTTCATGTGTTTGTGCACCGCTGTGGCTGATGGCAAACTTGGATGCCTTAATACAGAGCACTTGTTGTATCACAAAGCAGATATACTGTATATACATTTTGCAAATAGGCATATTTATCCCTGAATATAAGTCCTGAATGATACAACTGATTGTCTGAAATGATTTAATTTAGAGAAATAAACCTATTATAAAATGCACGTTTCAGGTTCTTGTAATCTTTTATTTAAACAATATTGATTACATTTTAATTTCATATTTTTAATACATTTTAATCAATCTATTAATCTTACATTGTGATCTTTTATTTATAATTTCTTATTTATTGAAACTTGTACTTGTGCTGTGAATTGTTATTTGCAAGTTTTTTTATAATAATAATAATAATAATAATTGTTATTCTTTTTATTTATTTCATCGTTATCATTGTTATTATTATTATTATTTAATTTGTAATTTTTTGTAAATATTATGAAGTTTCAAATCGTTTTTCTTTGAATGTCAAACTGTTTGACATTTACCAACTTGAGCTTGCTTTCCCCTGTGATATTATACCGATCTGACAGATAAGTTATTAATATAAAATATTAACACCGTTAAAAAGCTACTTTAATGCGTACATTAGTGTCTGAACTTTTACACATTGACATTTTATGTCCCATAAAACCGGAATGAATTTTAATTTTGAAATTTAAGAGGTGTAGATCATTGTCTGTACAAATTGCATTTTAGTTTTTTGTTAGGTCAAATAACAAAACCATACAAAAATGATCTCATCATTGACCCAAACGTCAGATTTCCTCAGTCGTCAGCTGGTTCCCAATACACCATTTCCACTTATGTTTCTTCCTGTCTGTGACTAATGTCAGTGTCTCCTGGCACAGGTCTGAGTCCTGTGTAAATGCTTTTAAAGGAGAACTAAAAGCAGACCATTGGCAGACAAAAATAATAAAAGCATGCGTACGTCAAGAGACTTAGAAAGTAGCCGGGTTACGAGTAAAAAGAAAGACCAAGATCCCCTGCCAAAGTCATTTTGCTCTCTGGTCCTTCCAAAAGCATCAGCGCCCCACCCCTGCGCACCCCGCCATTGCTTCAATTAACAGAGCAGCAGGTGCTCCGGAGAGATAGAAAGGCTTTTCTTTATTTCTTTCTCTCTTTTTCGTTTGTGGGGGGGGGTGACCTGTAAATGTGACACTTCACACTTTGAATGGCTTTGCCTGTTCTTCCACCAATTTCAGAGGTGTTAATTTAACTCTAGTCTCTCTCTCTCTCTCTCTCTCTCTCTCTCTCTCTCTCTCTCTCTCAGCTCTCCAGTCTGAAGAGTAAACTGAAAAAGCAGTCGACTGCTACCGGCAGCGGTGTGGCTCGGGCCTTCCTGCATGCACTGGCTGCTCTGTTCGGCTCGTACCGGGACGCCCTGAGATACAAGCCTGTAAGACTTCTGTTCTTTTCCGCAACCTATGTACGCTACATTAAATATCAACACATTATCACAACAAAATTTCAACTTGATAAAAATGACTATTTTACTACGGCAATTTCAACACAAAATAGAGGTTTGTATTTATATTACAATGTTTTTTAGTCTTCTACACATCTTGACATACCTAAAGTTTTGCAACAGCTCTGTTGAGAAATGAGATATTCTTCAGTCAGACACTTTAGTGTCAACGTTTACATCTCGTTTTACTACTGTAAAGTTAATGGGTGGAGTCAAACATGTTATTACATTTTTATGCAGATTTTATATGATTGAATTTGTAATTATATATAATATAATGACTCTAAGAACGTTTGACTTCTTTTTACGCTAAGTGCTGTCATTTAAAGCGATACCCCGTTTCACAGCAGAAAGAGGGAAAAAAGAGGAAAAGGGAAAACAGGTGAAGGGAAAGGTGGGCCTGTCTGTAACACCGAAATGTCAGATGTTGAAAAGCCCGGACTGTCTCTTTGAAGTTTTCTTTCAGACCCTTCGTGGTCTTCTCACACCCTCGAAACCCCTCAAATGTGCCTTTCGGTTTCGAACACGGCGTCAAGGAAAACAAAGTACGCTCACTCTTTGTCAAATATGGCCGTCTTTGTTGGCAAAGCAGAGAGTAATTGGTTTGTGTAGACCCACAGAGCGAAGATACATTATTGATGTTCCAGCGCTCGAGCACAAACTCGCCAGAAAAAAATACTCGCATGCTCAGACTGCTCAACTCTTAGCCTTCAAAGTAGTGCCTCATTGACTTCAAATCTACATGGAATTACCCCCTGTTTTTATTAGTTGTCTTGCCTTTTTAACAGAGGGCCTTCACTTTCTTTGCCATTTCTGGAGGCTTGAAGCAAGCTCAAATCTAGGCCACTTTTTTGACAGTCGTCCATTGCTCGTTAGGATTCTGAGCAGTCGAACAATTGAAAAGAAACGGCCTTTGTGCTGCTTTATTTTGATTCATATTTCAGTTGGTTTTTACCGAGGCAAAAAACGCCCGTACTCTTTGAAATGACAGCGTCGCAGTCAAATTGAGTGGAAATCATCGCATTAGTTGCCATCTTTTATTATTAAACCAGTAATTTATGCATCATTCCAGTGCTTCCCTCCTTGAGAACCCCCGCACGCATTCGAAATGCGATAGGGGTGTTTGATTTTACACATCCTGTATTTCACAAGCATTACTGTCATGTTCCGCGGTAATGGCTTGTCTTCTGCGCGCTGCATTTATAAAGAGCCCCGTCCATTGAAAGGGATCATCCGTTTGAAATACTGCGCTGCTTTATGGAGCCCATATGCTTTCCCATCAGCGCCTTTGCAGAACGCCGGCGTCTAATGGAGTTGTAAATGAAACAATGCAGGGAAATGATAATTAGCTCCCATGCAAGAGTCGGCAATCACCGACTTATATGGGTCGTTATCGTCTGATGCCTCATGGGCCTCTTTTGTTATTGACCCCCAAGCAGCGAGAACGGTGGAAGAGACGCACACATCAGACGGGTTTAAGCCACGCCCACGAGCTGTTATGAAAGCGAACGAGCGAGACACGTAACAAGAAATGCAATCGAGACACAATCATTGGTAAAACGATGTACAATTCTTTTTATGTTAAACAGACTATACTAAATCAATTGCGTAAGAATTTCGCAAGATTTCACTCACAATTTTTACAGAAATGTATTCAGCTCTAAGCACTAAGGGGGTTCGATTTAATGTAGCTAAATTATACCTGCCCATGTACACATGCTTCTTTACAAACAAGGGGAAATAATTACGAAATAAATGTTTGATCAACTTTACTTGGTAGCTGTTTTTGTAGTCGGTTTATGCGACTCTGAGAAATTGAAATGATGTAATTGGTTGCAACGGGTGATGATGTTAAACAAGCAAGTATATTCAAACAAAACATCTGCCTGCGAGTCTCGGATGAAGCATCGGCATTTGCAGCCGTTTTTAGCCGAACGTGGACTGTCTGTTGTCATTGAATCAAGCTTCCTTCTCCCCAGGGAGAGCCAATCACCTTCTGCGAGAAGAGCTTCGTGGCGCACCGCTCCAGCACCATGAGAAGTTTCCTTGAGATGGCCGTGAACTTGCAGCTCTTCAAACAGGTGAAGTGTGAAAAAATAAATATGCTTGTGCGTGTATAAGATGTTTTAAAACACAGTTTATCAAGCCATCTTGGATTTTTAAATACCATCTGACAGCAAAACAACAAAAATATGGGTTTCATATATTTTGTAAAGGCCTAATTGGTATTCATACGGTGTTTCTATTTATGACCTTTTTTGTGTTATTCTAAAAAAATTAATTTAAAACAAAAGGAAAAAAAAAAGACCTGATTAAGATCTGCACTCAACATATTGCACAGTAACCCATAGGAACTGTGGGAATTACTGTCTGTCTTTCACCCAAGGCATTTATTTATAGTCCTGCTATTCAGCCTTCACTAAAGTCTTAATTTATACCCGGAAAGAGCAGAATCGCTTTTAATCACACGTTGGTCTTAAGATGCATCATCAGCATAACTTCCCAAACCCCAGATAGTGTCCAACAGTTCAAAGACATCTCCACCTCCTGTGTGCAGTAGCTTCGGGAGAGCCCTTATCTCCAGCTTGGCCGTACCGCGAGAGGCCAGCACGGCTGTGCCCTCTTCTGACCATGAACCACATCTGCTTGGAGGCCAGCCCTGCCTAGAAACCAGTAGAGGCTGGCTGCCAAGAGATTGCGGGGGAAGTCTGTCAATGACGACCTGCTTTCTGTCTCCTAACCCCCCCCTCGCCCCGCCAACTCCTCTTCCAGAGCCCGATGCTAACTCGACATCACCCTGCCAATGAGAAGGCTCGCAGCGCTCTGGCATCTCTCCCTCTGTCTGTCTGCACGGGTCTTGTTAACCAGTTTTGTTCATCAGACTCTCAGCACTAAACGGAGGACGCCTTCAGACGACTTTGCTTTTAGAGCTTTCCTTCTTCAAATGTGATTTAAAAGTATGTAGTTGCTTGGAAACAAAATATACTCTAAAAATCTGGGTATAGGCTACATGGTTATCTAGGTGTAAATAAGCTACTGTACAGTTGGGGTAAACACCAAGAGCGATAACTATTAAGTTAAAGGTCCAGTGTATGAAACGTAGCGGCATCTAGCGGTGATGTTGCGAATTGCAACCAACGGCTCACTACCCCCTCCCTTTAAAAGCACTATGGAGGCTGACACAGGATTAAGATGTTGCATGTTTTCGCTTCTTTGCCGAACGTATTTACAAAATGCACTCTGTAGAGCAGTTTGTCCGTTTAGGGCTACTGTAGAAACAACACCTTGGACCTTGAATATACTAAAAATATATGCTGCGTCCCAATTCGCCTACTTATACTATGCACGAAAAGTATATACATTTTAGTGTGTAGCAAAACAATATGCACACACTGGGTACACACATACTAACACACATACAAACATATGCACACACATACTAACAGGAAGCGGAAGTGGCCGTTGTTGCCTTGACAACATTGTGGCCAATAACTGTCACACACATCAAAATACAGCTCTACTTTCCATTAAGGTATTTGTTCATTCCTTATTTCGTATGTAATGTTTACTGTATACTTGTGTTAATTTAGTGACGCATCAGTTATATAATTTATTAATGCAGTGGAGCTTCACTAAACTCCGCCTACTCGCGGTGAGTTGTGGGTAATAATTTAGCCGTAAGAGTTTGCATCGTTCTGCACTTCGAATTTCTACTGGAAGTAGCAGACCATCCGGGAATCTTTGGAATACTCTTTTCAACATACTACGATTTGGTACATACTACAGTAATTCTATTTTCGAATACTATTTAGGACAGATAGTATGCGAATTGGGACGCAGCAATAGTGTTTAGGATTTTAGATCTTCTTAAGTTTATCCTTAAAAGTACTAAAGATAAATTTGTATGTATTAAGTACAAAATTAGTGTGCGGAAAAAAGAGACTTTTACTCGATACAACCTCCACCATCATTCAAATGTTTTTACTGTAGATACCAGCCACAAACAAACAGACCCAAACAAGAATGCATTCAGGCACAGTAGAAGCGACGCAGGGAATTGATAGTCAGTGTCCAATTAAAGGGCTGAAGCGCGTGTCTGTAACGTGATAGTGGGACGGGGTTTCGGATGTGCGCTAATTTGGCCAAATCATGTGCTTTAATTGGGCTGCAGGGTGGAGGAGAGTGAACCTCTGGACCCTTCTCTCATTAAAGAGATTGTAATGATGTAAGCCTGTAGCAGCGAAATGCCCTGACACCTGGAGATGACCCCAGTGGGACTCCCGAGACCTGTCCTGGTCTAATGTTACTTCAGTGGTCCGATTAAAATGTTGTTCCTTTGCTTCAAATAGCACAGAAATCAAAAAAGCATATTACTGATTTATTAGCGTTGTTTGCTATAGCAAGCATTAGTCTCATGCTTGGGCATTTGACCTTAACCCTTAAGTCATTAAACATACATTTTTGACTTTTTATTAAAAAGCGACAGCGTTTGTGCATGCAGGACATGAGAGGGGACTTTCTAGTGACCTTGTAGCAACACCCTAGCAACCACCCACAGTACCCTAGCAACCATGTTTAGAAAATGTATAAATGTGGTTATTTATGATGATGCGTGTTCTTTTCTTTGTTTCTTCATTTTTAGTATTCTTAGAGAATTGTCGGAGGCATATTTTCAATGTTTAGTTTCAAGTTCATTTTCAGCCCCGTCATTGGTCTCGTTTTAACAAGCATATTTATTAGATCCTTTTTATGTCCTCAACGCGACAAGGAGGAAATTAAACTTCCCAAAAGGCATCGCTCACGCAACACTCTCCCCTGCCATGTTAATCCATCACCTGATGTAAATTACACACGCACACTCCGGAACAGTCTTGATGGAATTGTTTTGGTGTTGTTCTCCATCCCCCTTCTTCCTTAATAACCTGTGACGCTTTCATTTACGACCACAGTTCATTGAAGGCAGACTGGCCAAATTAAACGCAGGAAGGGGCTTTACAGACGTCTATGAAGAGGAGATCACAGAGGGGGGCTTCTGTAGAAGTGAGTGCCACCTCTCCATCTTTCAATGAGCGGAACAAAAACAGCACACACGCACAGACCACTTTCCCTTTTGAGCTTAAGAATTAGCTAGGAGCAAATGTGACATTTTACAAATGTGAAAATGTAACGTTTGAAGGGATGCTTGAGCCGAAAATTGAACCTATGTACATGTGGAACAATCGTATTGAAAGACATTGTGCCTCTGGTTTACATTATAAAAACAGTATGCTGTGCAATATTTCTTTTGCGTTCATCGAGGTTTGGAACAACAATGATGGCGAGTCAATGATGACGGATTGTTTCCTTAAATAAACAAAGCGGAGTCTGAGGGATTTCTGTATAATCGCATCAAAATCTTGTGTTGTTGTTAAACTCTGGTGATTTTTTTTTTTTAATAATAAATGGCTTTTATTCCGAGATGTTAACCCCCTTGTGCACCACTGCTTTTCAGGTAATTCAAGATCTTATCAACAGTGGATTCACACCAAGATGGTAAGCAGCAGGCAGTTCTTTTTTGTTCGTAACATTAATGTTAATTTCAGCTGAATAATTAAACTCCAAGCACTCGAGCACGTTTATTATTTCCCGCCGGTTGCAAACGACGAAACCCATCCAGCTGAGCGAATGGCATAAAGACGCAAAGCCAGGGAAGATGGTGCAAACCGTGGCGTGGGACAGTTAAGATGTCGAGACGGCTTGATATGATGTGACAGCCAGTCATTGGAGATGACACGAGACTTCTGGCAGGAAACACAGCCATTACTCGATAGATTGAACAAAAGAAAAGCCCCCTCTCTCCGCTGTCTTCTCACCTTTCTCCTCGTTGCCTCTCGCGCGTTTTCTGCCTGTCTCTTTGCTCACGCTGTCTTCTATCCGTCAGCTGGAGTTGAATTGGTTCTCTGGAGTGCCTTTTCAAACGGTTCTGTGTAAAGTTCAGACTTTTGTATTGACACAAATCCATAAGACCTGGTCTTGCAGATGTCACGTAGGAAGAGGCTTTGGGACGTGAACTCTACAACATCCTGAGATTTGAAGCATTAGCCTTGTGGCTGATCTGTTAAAGAGCGAAGACCAATGTTACCTGGGGGGTGGCTGACTAGACGAAACCAGACTAGAACATTGCTCGAGCGATGCTGAGAATGACCAACATGGCACTCGTAGCTGTTTATGAGTTGTGTTTAAGGGCAAGGCGTTTCCCGAATGCTTTGGGGCCAAAGAGACATTTTGGTTTGAGAAAGAAGGTGTTTATTTAGTTGTTAATGATTTGTGACAATAAATGGGTTGCGAGGTGTGAATTTATTGTGCGGACGATTTATTCGGCAAAACTGTTGTGTGGAATGCTGGCACTTTTTCAGGAAATTCGTATGTTCTCACTAAACGTGTTTTCTTTTGCGCAGAGGCAGAGGGCGAAACCAGTGGTAAAAAACCTTCAGATGGTGAGTTCACAGTGTAGTGCCCTTTGACACGGGACTTGTGTCTCTTTGTGTTTGCTGTAAGCATATTCAAGATCACGTTACTGAACACATCAAGAAATATGTTTGCATTTACATGCGCAGGATTATTCTGATTTTCCATAGATCTTCAAAACAGATTCATTTTTTCATATTACAGTAACAAGGATTTCAAAAACAATGTTGTACGTTTTGCATATTAAATATATTTATTCAAAATATGCACTATAGACGGTTTCAGCTGCAACAACGTAAACAAATGTTATGTGGCCCAAACTTAACTTCCGGTACACCTCCGCAAAGAATCAATTGAATCAACCGTTGAGTGGTTTTAATTTAATACTTAATACTAAACATTAATATACAATATTATATTCATATAAATTAAATGAAAAAAAAATCGTTTCAACCGAACACAGACTGGAAGTTAACTTCGGGCCAGTCGTGTGCGTCCGATGAAATGCTAGGCAATAGCAAGGTCACATCTAATTGCCATAACAACCTGAAAAACGTTCACTGTTGCTCCACGAAATACTTGTCAACCAAAACGTTTTGCATATTCCTCACCACTTGAATGATCTTTTACTTGTTTCGGATATTTTGATCATACTTTTAGCTACTAATAAAACTACTTCTGAGTTCATTTTACCATGGTTACTTAAATCTATTTAACAGATTTTCCCACAAAATCTGATTTTGCAGTTTCTCAGGCTATTTGCATGCTGAATATTAACAAGTGGATTAAATTACTGCGCAAAAACAATAAAAATGCTGTGTAATAAATGGCAAATTCAGACCCTTGCAGCTTTTTCAGAAGACAAATGCAAGAGAATCTGCTGTTTTTATGTATAGACCACTTTAGATGACGTAATCAACACGGTCAAGAAGTTGTTTCCTTTTTTTAACACTACACACGTTTGAACTGAATAAAACTGACATAACATATATAACTGAATCATAATGTTAAATGATTTAATTATATACTGTATGTAAGATTAAAAGTTAAAAAAAAAAAGAAACCGGAGGTGCTGCTGGACAAGTGTTTACATCTTGCAAAGTGGTCTATACCAAATAAATGATGTGATGAAAAATGATGTGCATGTAAATGTGATTTGGTCTTCTCCCCTCTCTCTCTCTCTCTCTCTCTCTCTCTCTCTCTCTCTCTCTCTCTCTCTCTCTCTCTCTCTCTCTCCCTCTC